>NC_037674.1:19550473-19632312 GCF_003255815.1 Theropithecus gelada
TTTTGTCTCCTCCAAGTGTAAGGCCTCATTCTTACATCTACTTATTGCTATCATTAAATTAGGCTTGTTGTTCTTGTCTGCGGCCTTTTCCATAATCTCTTTATGTCATCAAATGTATTCATTATCCCATCCTGCACTATGTCATTCACGAAATCAATAATCCTGCCTTCTATAGAAGGCTTCATCCAAAGAACTGATTTAAAATGTGGATCAAGAAGTTTTACACAGAGAACCCTAGAGACATAACAGGAAATTTCCTCTTAATTAATACAAATCCACTTAATTATATTAGCAATCAGTCCATATTTTCCTATCTGGCCATCAAAACCCTTATAAGACAAGGTAAAATGTCCTGCTCAGTTTTGGTTTAGCTTTGCTGGTTGTATTTCCATGATCTGCCAATCTACTAAGCTTCTCAAAGAAGTGAGATAGGAGTGAGATAGTCTGACATCACTTGATTTTAGTGAACACATGGTAGCATCAAACAACTTGTACATCTTCTCTCAGATCCACTCAAAAATTAAGTAAATTCTGAAAAATTAGCACAAATTACAGAAGAGACCAAATTATAGAGACTCCACACATTCATAACATAATTATTATAGTCTCTATGGGAAATATATAATTATTTAAAAAACATATCCACAATATGCAGGCCAGAAAATTTCTTTAAAATCTATCATTCACAGAAAAAGAACTGGTAACTCTAAGAAATGGAGCCCCTTGGGGTGGAGAGGAATATGGGGAGAGTGATAAATGTAAAAGGATAATGGAGTTCAAAAACATTACTTTGAAAGTTTAAATTAAGAGAAGGCAGACAGGTATACAACTGGGCAAATGCTGTACTTCCTCACAAAAGAAGAGTAAACGTAGGCCGGCCGCGATGGCTCACGCCTGTAATCCCAGCACTTTGGGAGGCCAAGGTGGGTGGATCATGAGGTCAGGAGTTCGAGACCAGTCTGGCCAATATGGTGAAACCCTGTCTCTACTAAAATATACACAAATTAGTTGGGCGTGGTGGTGCGCATCTGTAGTCTCAGCTACTCAGGAGGCTGAGGCAGGAGAATCACTGGAACCTGGGAGGCAGAGGCTGCAATGAGCCGAGATTGCACCACTGCACTCCAGCCTGGGCGACAGAGCGAGACTCCGTCTCAAAAAACATAAATAAATAAACGTGTTCAAAATCCATAAGTTATAAAACTCAGTTCCCAAGAAAACATGGGGCACCTATCCCACCTAATCACAAAGGATGTATCAGACACAGTACACCCTGAACACTAAAACTAGAGAGTAGAAAATATTCTGCTACCTTCATGCAGCCTGCTTTGAAACTGTTCCTCATTTGAGCTTCCTGGTGAATTCACACATGAGCACCTAAGAGACTTACTTCTATCTGGTTCTCTCAGTGTTCCTCACAAACTTTTTACTTGGGGACTAAGAAACCAGCTATCTACAAAGACATTGTGTATAAGGAGATGGGCATATAGCCAAAAATTTTCACTGGCCATAAAGAACTATGATATGGAATAAATAATTTGCTACTTAAGGCATATTTCCAAGGGTTCCATTAATAAGCAAGATATTATGAGCATTTAATTGCAAAAACCCATTCTTTTACATTTCCCAACAAACTATAATAGAGGTATCAGAACGCATTACTAGATGGTAGAAAGTATTATCTTTTATTATCTTTTGGCTGGGTGCGATGGTTCATGCCTGTTATCCCAGCATTTTGGGAGGCCCTGGCAGGGTGATCATGAGGTCAGGAGATTGAGACCATCCTGGCTAACGTGGTGAAACCCCATCTCTACTAAAAACACAAAAATTAGCTGGGTGTGGAAGCATGAGCCTGTAGTCCCAGCTACTCGGGAGGCTGAGGCAGGAGAATCGCTTCAACCCAGGAGGCGGAGGTTGCAGTGAGCCGAGATCATGCCACTGAACACCAGCCTGGGCGACAGAGTGAGACTCTGTCTCAAAAAAAAAAAAAAAAAAGGAAAAAAAAAAAAAAGAAATAATTATCTTTTCTTGAAGCTCCATTTCTTGACTGTAAAAGAGAAATGTAAACATATGACACTTAAAAGCTAAAAACAGGCCAGATATTCTGCATAACTATGAAGTCCCTGAGAACCTCTCAGTGTCCAAAAAAGTGGTATTCAATAATTTTTAAATTTTATCTGCTCCATCTGCCAGTGTTCTTCATACTTTGTTATAGGATTTCCTTCTCTTGTCTTCTACTTTTTTTCTAGCATAGCTTCTGCTTAAAAACAAAAGCTTTGTAAGTTGAGGATATCTATAGAGTAGGTATTATTTTATAAATATTTCTTCATCTTTTCAGTTAAAGGCTCATCTGGAAAAGGAACTTGTAAGTAAATAAGGCCAACTCAGCCTCCAATTCTGTATCAGCTTGTGGTCTGAATGTTCCCTCTTATCTCTTATCGACTGGGTGACACCTAGGCATGGATAGTGGGTAGAGCCAAGGACACAGTAAATCAGTGAGTAGAAAAGGGAGTGTGCTCAGGAGTTTCCACCTATTTCATTCAAAGGACTCCATGTGATACAAGAGTTTAAGCTACAGAGGGTCTTGGGCCCAGAGGACTTTGTGGTTCAGGGGCCCCAAAGGATCCTAGAATCCACAACTTCTCTTTCCAGGGGCACCCTGAGCTAAATGGTTTCTGTGAACTAGCTTGAAAGCCTCATCACCATTTAGAGTATTGTATTTATTTAAAAC
The DNA here is from genome assembly GCF_003255815.1 of Theropithecus gelada. Lineage (NCBI taxonomy): Eukaryota > Metazoa > Chordata > Mammalia > Primates > Cercopithecidae > Theropithecus > Theropithecus gelada. The sequence continues at coordinate 19,553,202 of NC_037674.1, forward strand.
ACATCTTCCCATAATAAACTGACATTCGAACACTTGCATAATTCATAAATATCCACTGTTATATTTAAGACTTTCCATTCATTCTCTCAAAAACAAAATTCTTCCAGAAGGGGGAAACTGCAACAGGGTGAGTCAAGTCCATCTAAGCGTTTTAAAATGTGAGAAGACTGAGGAAACCTGTGCTTCTTCCCTTTCTGTAGCAGGCTGCAAAGAAAGCTGGTCCTAAGTGCAGGGTTGGTATGCAGGATAGGAGAAGAAAGGGTCCTGAATGAAACCTGGCCAGTGCCCAGTATCACAGAGTTACTAATGAATTTGTCCTGATAAAGTGTTCTGGAAGCAGAAAGCTCTTATCCTTTTCAGTTTACTAAAATTTAAAAATAAAATTTTACACTGAAGTAGAATCCCAGAGGGATATATAAACTACCACAGACTATTTCTCTGTTTTTGCTCCTGATGCTGCTTGACAGCCCTACCTATAAAGGCCTGCAAACATTTGTCCTGAGGTCCCAATGCTCCAGGCCATCAGGGAGCTGGCAGATAGTAAAACTGCACAGAACTGAATGCACGAGCTACTCATTTCAGTCCAAAATGGGAACGGAAAATGTCTTTTATGACACCATCAACTTAGTGTGCCCGTTAATACAACCACTTAAGAAATCCTGCATTTCTTTAAAAACTCACTATTTCAAGTAAAGTATTACTTTTTACTATTATATTTGCTTGAACAGTTGTTTCATAAATGCAGTGTTCTTATACCAGTGAAACTGACAGAGATTAATTGCTGGTATCACTAAGAAAGTTTAGAGAAAGAGGATTTTGGGTTCTCAAATAAGGTTTGACAGGAAAAATTAATGGAAACTTAGATTAAACATACATTTCAAAACACAAAATTTGGGAGTAAAATCCATTTTGATGTAAAACTCATTTTGAACAGGACCCCAACTCTAAGAAACCTAACCTTAGAAGTTGCTTTCGGAGTCTGGAATTTGCTAGCATATTACAGTTACAATTCTGATTGCACACTAGCAGTCCAATTTTGTTTGATAAGCAGCAGGGACACATGACTACCAAGGATAATTCTGCCCAACTGAATGAAAGTTTAAGATTTAACACAAGTAATTTAGTGGGCATTATTTGGCCACTAATAAAATATAACTGACCCTTTGTATTTCATTTTAATCATCCTTATTAGAAGAAAAACACATCATACTAAGGGAGCTTACCAAATGGAAATGGCAACTTAAACTTGTATGCTCTATTAACATGCAGAAATTTAATATATTACATTTTTGCATAGTAAGAATGGAACTGAACTTTCACTTTAAACTTTTAAGTTCCAGGATACATGTGCAGGACGTGCAGGTTACATAGGTAAACAAGTGCCATGGTGGTTTGCTGCACCCATCAACCCATCATCTAGGTATTAAGCCCCACGTGCATTAGCTATTTATCCTGATGTTCTCCCTCCCCTTACCATCCCCCAGCAGGCCCCAGGGTGTGTTGTTCCCCTTCCGTGTCTATGTGTTCTCACTGTTTGGCTCTCACTTGTGAGAACATGTGGTGTTTGGTTTTCTGTTCCTGTGTTAGTTTGCTGAGGATAATGTCTTCCAGTTCCATCCATGTCCCTGCAAAGGACATGATCTCATTCCTTTTAATGGCTACATAGTATTCCACAATGTATATATACCACATTTTATCCAGTCTATCATTGATAGGCATTTGGGTTGATTCTATGTCTTCGCTATAGTGCTGCAATGAACATACGTGTGCATGTATCTTTATAATAGAATGATTTATATTCATTGGGTATATATCCAGTAATGGGATTCCTGGGTCAAATGGTATTTCTGGCTTGAGGTCTTTGAGGAATTGCCACACTGTCTTCCACAATGGTTGAACTAACTTACATTCCCACCAAGAGTATAAAAGCATTCCTATTTCTTCACAGCCTTGCCAGCATCTATTGTTTCTTGACTTTTTAATAATTGCCATCCTGAATGGCGTGAGATGATATCTCATTGTGGTTTTGATTTGCATTTGTCTAATGATCAGTGATGTTGAGCTTTTTTTCATATGTTTGTTGGGTGCATAAATGTCTTCTTTTAAGAAGTATCTGTTCGTGTCCTTTGGCCACTTTTTAACGGAGTTGATTTTTCTTGTATATTTGTTTAAGTTCCTTGTAGATTCTGGATATTAGACCTTTGTCAGATGAACAGATTGCAAAAACTTTCTCCCACTCTGTAGGTTGCCTGTTCACTCTGATGGATAGTTTCTTTTGCTGTGCAGAAGCTCTTTAGTTCAATTAGGTCCCATTTGTCAATCTTTGCTTTTGATACTTTTGTCATGAAATCTTTGTCTGTGCTTATGTCCTGAATGGCATTGCCTAGATTTTCTTCTAGGGTTTTAATAGTTTTGAGTTTTACATTTAAGTCTTTAATTCATCTTGAGTTAATTTTTGTATAAGGTGTAAGGACGGGGTCCGGTTTCGATTTTCTGCATATGGCTAGCCAGTTTTCCCAGCACCATTTATTAAATAGGGAATCCTTTCTCCGTTGCTTGTTTTTGTCAGGTAGGTCAAAGATCAGATGGTTATGGATGATGCGCAGTCTTATTTCTGAGATCTCTATTCTGTTCCATCGGTATACATGTCTGTTTTCATAACAGTACCATGCCTTGTAGTATAGTTTGAAGTCGGGTATCGTGATGCCTCCAGCTTTGTTCTTTTTGCTTAGGATGTTATTGGCTGCAGGGGCTCTTTTTTGGTTTCAGATGAATTTTAGAGTAGTTTTTTCTAATTCTCTGAGGAATGTCAATGGTAGTTTAATGGGAATAGCACTGAGTCTGTAAATGACTTTGGGCAGTATGGCCATTAAGTTGAAAGCATTTTGTCTTTTAACATGACTTAGAAAACAGGTGTTAGACCAGTACAGGAAAGGATTTTGGTAAGATGGCAGAGTAAGAAGTACCAGGAATCTGTTGCCCCACCTAGACAACAAATCTGTCTGATGTAACTATTTTGGAATTTTGGAGTCTATTGAAGGCTTCCAACTTCCAGGGGAAGGCTTGGATGGTAAAGTGTGGTTAATTTTTATCAATTTCAGCTGTTAGCACAGTAGCAGCTGCCCACTCCCCACCCCTAGCCCTGTGGCAGACAGCTATGCACCTACTCCCGGAGCAGCTTGCACACAGCTTGCAGGAGCCAGGGTGGGCAAAAAAGACTTCGTCCTCCAAATGTCAGTGATCTGTGTTTTGACTGCTGATTGCTGCTTCTGACCACAATATCTGTTACGACATTATCAATTTAGTGTTCCCATTAACACCTAACCACTTAAAATCTAGCATTTCTTTAATCCAGCATTTCTTCACCAGCTGAAGTGACTTCCAGGGTACTTAATGGGCCCACATCCTTTTTGTTTCTCTCCCTTAATTTTTCTCTTTTTCCCCTTTTGGAATTTGGATAGTAAAGACTAAGATATTCAAAAGTAACTGCATATACAGGAAAAATTAGAAAATGACCATACATGTCAATGGAAAGGTAAAGGCCCAGAAAAGACCTGAGAACACTTTAAGTTTACATCTCAGGCTGATTTTTGGCTCAAAGACAGCCTACAACAATCAAAACAAAACAATAACAATAAAATACCAAATCATGGGGAAGGGGCTGATTTCCCAAGTTATTACATTATGAATTCAAGTGTTCAATTTTCAACAAAAAATCATAAGGCATACAAAAAATCAGGAAAGTATGGGGCTTTCAAAGGAAAAAAATAAACAAACAGAAATTGGCCAGGAGTGGTGGCTCACGCCTGTAATCCCAGCACTTAGAGAGGCCAAGGCAGGCAGATTGCCTGAGTCTAGGAGTCTGAGATCAACCTAGGCAATATGGCAAAACCCCATCTTTACAAAAAATATAAAAATTAGCAAGGTACACACCTGTAGTCCCAGCTACTTGGGAGGCTGAGGTGGGAGAATCACCTAAGCCTGGGAGGACAGGGCTGCAGTGAACCGAGATCGTGCCACTGCACCCCAGCCTGGGTAACCAAAGTGAGATCCTGTCAAAAAGAAAAAAAAAGAAATTGTCCCTGAAAAAGACCTGATGGCATATCTACTAGACAAAGATTTTAAAACAATCGTCTCATAGATGCTCAAAGCACTAAAGGAAGATGTGGAGAAAGGCAAGAAAATGAGGCCAAGGTGGATGGATCCTGAGGTCAAGAGATGGAGAATATCCTGTCCAACATGGTGAAACCCCATCTCTACTAAAAATACAAAAATTAGCTGGGCATGGTAGTGCACACCTATAGTCCCAGCTCCTCGGGAGGCTGAGGCAGGTAAATTGCTTGAACCCGAGAGGCGGAGGTTGCAGTGAGCCAAGATCACATCACTGCACTCCAGCCTGGCGACAGAGTAAGACTCCATTTCAAAATAAAAAATAAAATAAAATAAATAGGAAATAGAGACATTTTTTAAAGTTCTGGAGCTGAAAAGTACAAAGTACAACTGAATTTTTAACGTTCACTAGAGAGATTCAAAGGCAGATTTGAACAAACAGAAAAAAATAAGCAGTCAACATGAAGATAAGAGAATAGAAATTATGGAGCCTAAGGAAGAGAAAGAAAAAAGCTTGAAGAAAAATGAACAGGGACATGTGGACATGTGTGACACCATCAAGCCAACTAACTTAGGCATTATGGGAGTCCTATAAATAGATGAGAGAGAGAAAGGAACAGAGAGACTATTAGAAGAAATAATGACTGAAATTTTTCCACATTTGATGTAAGACATGAATATAAACATGCAAGAAGCTCAATGATCTCCAAGTAAGATGAACTCAGAGACATATCATAAACTTTCAAAAGTTAAAGACAGAGAAAATCTTAAAGTCAGGAAACAACAGGTGCTGGAGAGGATGTGGAGAAATAGGAACACTTTTACACTGTTGGTGGGATTGTAAACTAGTTCAACCATTATGGAAAACAGTATGGCGATTTCTCAGGGATCTAGAACTAGATGTACCATATGACCTAGCCATCCCATTACTGGGTATATACCCAAAGGATTATAAATCATGCTGCTATAAAGACACATGCACACGTATGTTTATTGCGGCACTATTCACAATAGCAAAGACTTGGAATCAACCCAAATGTCCATCAGTGACTGGATTAAGAAAATGTGGCACATATACACCATGGAATACTATGCAGCCATAAAAAAGGATGAGTTTGTGTCCTTTGTAGGGACATGGATGCAGCTGGAAACCATCATTCTTAGCAAACTATCACAAGAACAGAAAACCAAACACTGCATGTTCTCACTCATAGGTGGGAACTGAACAATGAGATCACTTGGACTCGGGAAGGGGAACATCACACACCGGGGCCTATCATGGGGAGGGGGGAGGGGGGAAGGATTGCATTGGGAGTTATACCTGATGTAAATGACGAGTTGATGGGTGCTGACGAGTTGATGGGTGCAGCACAGCAACATGGTACAAGTATACATATGTAACAAACCTGCACGTTATGCACATGTACCCTAGAACTTAAAGTATAATAATAATAATAAATTAATTAATTAAAAAAAAAAAAAAGCAGCAAGAGAAGCGACTTGTCACAAACAAGGAATCCTCAATAAGATTATCAGCAAGCTTCTCATCAGAAACTTTGCAAGCCAGAGGCCGGCGCTGTAGCTCACACCTGTAACCCCAGCACTTTGGGAGGCCAAGGTGGGTGGATAACCTGAGGTCAGGAGTTCAAGACCAGCCTGACCAACATGGCAAAACCCCGTCTCTACTAAATACAAAAAATTAGTCAGGCTTGGTGTCGCATGCTACTCGGGAGGCTGAAACAGGAGAATCACTTGAACCCGGGAGGTGGAGGTTGCAGGGAGCCAAGATCATGCCACTGCACTCCAGCCTGGGCAACAAGAGCAAAACTCCATCTAAAAAAAAAAAAAAAAAAAAGAATTTGCAAGCCAGAAGGCAGTGAGCTGATATATTCAAAGGCATTGGGCTGATATATTTAAAGTGCTATAAGAAAAAAAGTAACTGTCAATCAAGAATTCTATATTCTGGCAAACCTATCATTCAAAAGTGAGGAAAACAATAGTATAGCATTGTACTATTACAATAATAATAGTATGTTAATCTGGAAATTAAGACAAACAAAGTAAGATAAACAAAAGGTGAGGATGTTACTATTAAGACTTGCCCTGAAACAAATGCTCAAGAGAGTCCTATGAGGAAATGCAAGGGCACTAGATATTAACTCAAAAAAACAGTAATAAAGTTCCAATAAAGTTCTAAACAAAGGTAAAGAGCTGGGCGGAGTTGCTTACGCATATAATGCCAGCACTTCAGGAGGCCGAGGCAGGCAGATCACTTGAGGTCAGGAGTTCAAGACCAGCCTGGTCAACATGGCAAAAGCCTGTCTCTACTGAAAATACAAAAATTAGCCAGATGTGGTGGTGCACGCCTGTAAATCCCTTGGGCTGAGGTGCAAGTATCACTTGAACCCAGGAGGCAGAGGTTGCAGTGAGCTGAGATCACACCACTGCACTCCATCCTGGATGACGGAGTGAGGCTCTGCCTCAAAAAAATAAGAAAATAAGTAAATAAATGAAGGTGCAGGCATACCTTGTTTTACTATGCTTTGCTTTATTGTGCTTCACAGATATTACCTTTTTTTTTTTTTTTGAGACAGAGTCTCGCTTTGTCCCCCAGGTTGGAGTGCAGTGGCGCAATCTCGGCCTACTGCAAGCTCCGCCTCCCGGGTTCATGCCATTCTCCTGCCTCAGCCTCCCGAGTAGCTGGGACTACAGGTGCCCGCCACCACGCCCAGCTAATTTTTTGTATTTTTAGTAGAAACAGGGTTTCACCGTATTAGTCAGGATGGTCTTGATCTCCTGACCTCGCGAGCCGCCCGCCTTGGCCTCCCAAAGTGCTGAGATTACAGGCGTGAGCCACTGCGCCCAGCCTACTTTTTTTTGTTGTTTTTTTTCTTAACAAATTGAAGGTCTGTGGCAACCCTGTGTCAAGCAAGTCCATCAGTGCCATTTTTCCAACAGCTGTACTTTGTGTCTCTGTGTAAGCATTTTTAGCAATAAAATATTTTAATTACAGTATGTACATTTTAAAAGACATAATGCTATCGCACACTTAGTAGACTATAGTATAGCATAAACATAACTCTTTTACGCACGGGGATACAAAAAAATTGTGACTCACTTTATTCCATTTATTTGCTTTATTTCAGTGGTTTAGAACCAAATCCACAATACCTTGAAGGTGTACCTGTAAATACCTGGGCAATTAGAAAAGCTAGTATTATTGTAACAATGATTTATAACTCCAGTTTTTGTTTTCTCCATGACTTAAGAGACTTATACATTTAAAAAAATCATTAGTCTAAAAGCTAACATTAATATAACTTTGGTTTGTAACTCCACATTTTGTTTTCTACATAATTTAAGAGACTCATGTATTAAAAAGAATTATTAGTTTATGTTTTGGCACACACAATGTATAAGGATGTAATTTTGTGATATCAACAACCAGAAGGAATAGGGACAGAGCTGTAAAGAGGCATAGTTTTTATGTGATTAAAGTTGAAATTGTAAAAACTCAAATTAAAGCATTATAACCTTAGAATATTAGATGTAATCCTTATGGTAACCACAAAGAAAAATATCTATAGAAAACACACAAAAGGAAATAAGAAAGGAATGTAAATAATTCACTACAAAAAGTCAACTAAACACAAAAGAAGATAGTAATGCAGAAACGAGAGATTTTTAAAAGATAATATATATAGAAAACAAACAGCAAAATGACAAAAGTGCTTCCTCATCAATAATTACTTTTAATATGAATGGGTTAAATGCGCCAATCAAAAGACAGATTAGCAGAATCAATAAAAAACACATGATCCAACTATATTCTATCTATAGAAGACTCACTTTAGATCCAAAGATCCAAGTAGGTTGAAAGTGAAAGGACGTAAAATATATAGTCACCATAAGAGAGCAGGAGTGGCAATATTAATCAGACTAAACAGACTTTAAATCAAAAAAGTTAACAAGAGACAAAGGGCAATATATATTAATTAAAGATTCAATATAGCAAGAAGATGTAACAATTACATTTATGCACCTAATAACAGACCATCAAAATATATAAAGCAAAAACTGAAAGAAATGAAAGGAGATAGAGACATTTCTCATTCTCATTCTAGGAGGGCAGCACTACCCTAATAGCAAAGCAAAGACAGTACAAAAAAATTACAGAACAATACCCCATATGAACACTGATGCAAAAATCCTCAACAAAATACTAACAAACCAAATTTAGCAGCATAGCAAAAGGATTATGCAACATAACCAAGTTAGATTTTTTTTCCTGCAATGGTTCAACATATGAAAGTCAATCAATGCAATATATCACACTAACAGAATGGAGGAAGGAAAAAAATAATCATTTCAACTAATGCATAAAATTATTTGACAAAAATCAACAGGTTTTCATGGTAAAAACATTCATTCAACAAACTAGGAATAGAAGAAATTACCAATATAAGAAAAGTCATATATGAAAAATCCACAGCAAACATCATACTCAGTAGTGAAAGACTGAAATGTTTTCCTTTAAGATCAGGAAAGTATGCCTATTCTCACCACTGCTATTTAATATAGAACTGGAAGTTCTTAGCAAAGAGATTATGCAAGAATAAGAAATAAAACTCACAGAAGTCAGAAAGGGCCAGGCGCAGTGGCTCAAGCCTGTAATCCCAGCACTGTGGGAGGCCGAGACGGGCGGATCACGAGGTCAGGAGATCAAGACCATCCTGGCTAACACGGCGAAACCTCGTCTCTACTAAAAAATACAAAAAACTACCCGGGCGAGGTGGCGGGCACCTGTAGTCCCAGCTACTCCGGAGGCTGAGGCAGGAGAATGGTGTAAACCCGGGAAGCGGAGCTTGCAGTGAGCTGAGATCCGGCCACTGCACTCCAGCCTGGGCGACAGAGCCAGACTCCGTCTCAAAAAAAAAAAGAAAGAAAAAAAGAAGTCAGAAAGGAAGATATAAAATTGTTTGTTTGCTGATGATATGTGTAAAAAAATCCCGAAGATTCCACCCCCCTCAAAAAAAAAAAAACAAAAAAACCTGTTACAACTAATAAATGAATCCATCAAAGTCTCGGGATACAAAGTCAACACACAGGCTGGGTGTGATGGCTCATTCCTGTAATCTCAGTGCTTTAGAGGCCAAAGCAGGAAGATCGTTTAAGCCCAAGAGTTTGAGACCACACTGGGCAATACAGTGACAGACCCTGTCTCTACAAAATTCTTTTTTTTTTTTAATTAGCCAGAAGTGGTGCTATATGCCTGCAGTCCCAGCTACTCAGGAAGCTGAAGTAGGATTGTTTGAGTCCAGGAACTCAAGGCTGCAGTGAGCCATGATCACACCACTGTACTTCAGCCTGGGCAACAGAGCAGACCCTGTCTCAGAAAATAAATAAATAAAGAGGCCAGTTGCTGTGGCCCACGCCTGTAATCCCAGCATTTTGTGAGGCCAAGGCAGGTGGATCACTTGAGACCAAGAGTTCAAGACCAGCCTGGACAACATGGCAAAACCCCATCTCTACTAAAAATACAAAAATTAGCCAGGCATGGTGGTATGCACCTGTAGTCCCAGATACCTGGGAGGCTGAGGCAGGAGAATCACTTCAACTTGGGAGGCAGAGGCTGCAGTGAGCCGAGATCGCATCACTATACTCTAGCCTGGGCAAAAGAGCAAGACTCCATTGAAAGAAAGGAAAGAAAGAAAGAAAGAAAACACAAAAATCAGTTAGGTAGTATATATTAACAAATAATAATCCGAAAAGAAAAGTACAAAAACAATTCAATATATAATAGCATCAAAAAGAATAAAATACATAGGAATTAACCAAGGAGGTAAACGATTCATTGGATGAAAACTACAAAACAGTGCTAAAAGAAAATAAAGAGCAGTGCTAAAAGACCTAGATGTAAAACCTAAAACTGTAAGACTCTTAGAACAAGCAGAAGCTTCCCAACACTGGATTTGGCAATGATTTTCTGGATGTGAGACCAAAGGCCCAAGCAAGGAAAGAAAAAAAATTTGGACTTAATGAAAATTATAAAAATTTGTGCATCAAAATCAACAGAGTAAAAAGGCAACCTACAGAATGGGAGAAAATCTTTGTAAATCATGTATCTGATAAGGGATTAATGTCTGGAATATATAGTAAACTCCTAAAACAAACAAACAAAAATCCCAATTAGTTAAGTGGGCAAAGGCCAGGCCAGGTGCCATGGATCACGCCTGTAATCTCAGCACTTTGGGAGGCCAAGGTGGGCGGGTCACTTGAGGTCAGGAGTTCAAGACCAGCCTGGCCAACATGGCAAAATCCCCTCTCTACTAAAAATACAAAAATTAGCCAGGCATCCTGGCGCATGCCTGTAGTCCCAGCTACTCAGAAGGCTGAGGCATGAGAATCGCTTGAACCCAAGGGGCACAGGTGCAGTGAGTTGAGATTGCGCCACTGTACTCCAGCCTGGGCGATAGAGGGAGACTGTCTCAAAAGAAAGAAAAATTCTATTTTCCCCTTTTCCAGTCAAAAACCTGCAGCAGTAAACACTATTATACATCTTTTGTGCCTCCCTTCTTTTGCTCAATTTTTTAAGATAAATCTAGGTTGTTGTATGTATCAATATGTCATTCTTTAACCTTGTTGTGTAGTATTACTCCAATGTGCAAATATATAAATAAGCCATAATCTGTTTATTCATATTCCTACTGAACATTTGGATTGTTCCAGTTTGGGACAATTATAAAGTTGCTACATTCTTGTACAAGCCTTGCAGAAGAGGCCTATGTTTAATTTTATTAGAAACCACCAAACAGCTTTCTTGAGTTACCTCAGTAAATGGGAAAAAGCTCCACCAGATTTGGCTGTGAGCTAAATTACTCTAATCTCTGTTAACACTTGGCCTTAATTTTTTTTTAACTTTTTAAAGTTAAAGGTGGATGTCTACTGATATTGCACATCAATTTTTACTTGCATTTCCCTGATGAACAATAATGGAACATACATTTACTGACCATCTGGAGATATTCTTTTGTGAAGTGCTTGATGACATATTTTGCCTGTTAAATTGGCTGCTTATCTTTTTCTTATTGATTTGCAGGAGCTCTTTATGTATTGTGGATCTGACTTCTTTATTAAACTATACTGCAAATATTTTCTAAAAAAAAAAAAAAAAGTAAATGGGCAAAGATCTTGAATAGACATTTCTTCAAAGAAGATATACAAATGGCCAATAAGCACATTAAAAATTGCTCAACATTACTAATCACTAAGGAAATGCAAATCAAAATTACAATTAGATAACTCCTCACACCATTAAGATGGCTACCATCAAGAAAAGAGAAGACAAATGCTGGACAGGATGTGGAGAAATTGGAACTCTTATGCACTATTGGTGGGACTATAAAATGGTACAGCCACTACAGAAAATAGTATGGCACTGCCTCAAAAAATTCAAAATATAATTACCATATGGTCCAGCAATTCTACCTCTGGGTGGGTATATACTCAAAATAATTGAACACAAGGTCTCAAAGAGATACTGGTATATTCACGTTCATAGCAGGATTATTCACAATAGCTAAAATGTAGAGGCAACCTAAATGTCCATTGAAAGATGAATAAGCAAAATGCGGTATATACATATAATGAAAGATTATTCAGGCTTTAAAGGGAAGGAAATTCTGACATAAGCTTTAATATAAATAAACCTTAAAAAAACTATGCTAAGTTAAATAAGTCAGTCACAAAAAGACAAATACTATATGATTCCATTTATATGAGGTATAGACAAATACTAGAATGGTGGTTACCAGGGGTTGAGGGGATAGGAAAATGAGAAGTTATTGTTTAAAGGGTATAGAGTTTCAGTTTTACAGGATGAAAAAGACTGTGGAGGTGGATGGTGGTAATGGTTGCACATTATGAATGTATTTCATTTGACTGGACTGTACATTTTAAAATGGTTAAGGCCGAGCATGGTGGCTCACGCCTGTAATCCCAGCACTTTGGGAGGCTGAGGCGGGCGAATCACCTGAGGTCAGGAGTTCAAGACCAGCCTGGCCAACATGGTGAAGCCCTGTCTCTCCAAAAATTCAAAAATTAGCTGGGCATGATGGCAGGTGCCTGTTATCCCAGCTACCCAGGAGGCTGAGGCAGGAGAATTGCTTGAACCCAGGAGGTGGAGGTTGCAGTGAGCCAAGATGATGCCACTGCACTCCAGCCTGGGTGACAGGGCAAGACTCCATATTAAAAAAAAAATGACTAAGATGGTACATTTTATATGAGTTTTAAGTACAATTAAAACTTGGGAAAAAATGTTGGCGGGTGCAATGGCTCATACCTGTAGTCCTAGCACTTTGGGAGGCCAAGGTCGGCAAATCACTTGAGCCCAGGAGTTGGAGTCCAGCCTGGGCAACATGGCAATTACTCCATTTCTACATAAAATACAAAAATTAGCTGGGTTTGGTGGTGCATGGTTGTCATCTCAGCTATTCAGGAGGCTGAAGTGGGAGGATCAATTGAGCCTGGGGGGTTGAGGCTGCAGTGAGCCATGATTGCACAACTTCACTCCAGCCTGGGTGAGAGTGAGTCTCAAAAAACAAAAACAAAGAAAAAAAATCCTTGGGGAAAAAAACTTTTAAAAAAAATAGACCAATAGAGTACACAAGTTTTTAGCTTTCCCTAATCAACATGTTAACTTTATCTGCTTACATACTTGATTACTGAGGCCACCAAAGCTTTTACTTTGGGATTAATTTGGTTTTTAATCCTATGCAACGGTATAAAATAGTTATTTATGATTTATAATCATGCATACTTAGAAGATGCTTAGAGTGAAAACTGCTTGGTAGATATTTTTAAGCAAGCTTTAGTGAATTGTTTTCCCTGCAAAGCAGGCAACACTTTATGTGTAAAGCCTTTATTGCAACCATTATATCTGGACAGTCACAAAGCACCTCATGTTGTATGATTCCATTTACATAAAATATCCAGAATAGGCAAGTTTATAGACACAAAAAGTAGATTAGTCATGGGGAAGGGCTGAAAGGGAGAAGTTACATGGTGACAGCTAAAGGGTGTAGGTTTTCATTTTGGTATAATAAAAATTCTCCAAAAATTGTGGTGATAGATGTACAACTCTGAATACCTTAAAAGCCACTTAATTGTACACTTTAAATGGGTGAATTGTAGGATATGTGAATTATGTCTCAAGAAAGTTATTTTTAAGAGAAAAAGAAAAATAGATACTTCACTAAAAAAGCTAATGAAACTATGAAAAGATACTCAGTATCATTAGGCATCAGATTAGCACCAAAGTGAGATACCATTATACATCTATCAGACAGCTAAAATATAAAAGATGGATAATAACATGTGTTGGTGAGGAGACAGTACAGCATACATACACTGTTGATAAAAAGAAAAGCTGGTCAGGCACGGTGGCTCACGCCTGTAATTCCAACACTTTGGGAGGCCAAGGCAGGCGGATCACAAGGTCAGGAGATCGAGACCATCCTGGCCAACATGGTGAAACACCATCTCTACTAAAAATACAAAAATTATTTAATTGTATTTTACATGGTGGCACGTGCCTGTAGTCCCAGCTACTCAGGAGGCTGAGGCACGAGAATCGCTTGAACCCAGGAGGCGGAGGTTGCAGTGGGCTGAGATCGCACCACTGCATTCCAGCCTGGTGACAGAGTGAGACTGTCTCAAAAAAAAAAAAAAAAGAAAAGCTGTATAGTCACTCCGGAAAGTTATTTGTTAGTATCTATTAAAGCTGAATATAAGCATACAGTATGATGTAGAAACTCCATTCCTTTATCAAGAAAAGGGGTTGAATTCTTTTATTCACAAATTTAATTCCCATACATTTTTTTTTGAGACAAAGTCTCACTCTGTTACCTAGGCTAGAATGCAGTGGCACCATCTCGGCTCACTGCAACCTCTGCCTCCCAGGTTCAAACGATTCTCCTGCCTCAGCCTCCCGAGTAGCTGGGAATACAGGCACCCACGACCACATCTGTTTATCTTTTTTGTAGATAAATACATCTGTCTAATTTTTGTATTTTTAATAGAGACGGCATTTCACCATTTTGGCCAGGCTGGTCTTGAACTCCTGACCTCAAGCGATCCACCTGCCGCAGCCTTCCAAAGTGCTGGGATTACAGGTGTAAGCCACCACACCTGGCTCCTCCACAGACGTATTTTTTGAGTGGCCACTAACTAGGTGCAATAAGGAGTATAATGAATATGCAAGAAGTTCTCCAGAGGAAAGCAGGAAAAAAAGAGCTGATAGTCATGAAAAACAGCACAGTGTCACAAAAGTAGAACCACTGAGGCAAGGTTCAAAGCCTTAAGTGTATTGAAAAAGACTAATATTTAGTCTCAGTGAACTGAGGCCAGTCAACTACTTGCCCAATTGTGAAAAATTAAAAATGACATATAATTTTTTTTTTTTTTTGAGACAGAGTCTTGCTCTGTCACCCTGACAGGAGTGCAGTGGCATGATCTCGGCTCATTGCAACCTCTGCTTCCCAGGTTCAGGCGATTCTCCCGCCTCAGCCTTCCAAGGAGCTGGGACTACAAGCAGGCGCCACCATGCCTGACTGACTGTTGTATTTTTAGTAGAGACAGGGTTTCACCACGTTGGCCAGGCTGGCCTCAAACTCCTGATCTCAAGTGATCCGCCCACCTCGGCCTCGCAAAGTGCTGGGATTACAGGCATGAGCCACCTCGCCCAGCCCATATAAATAATTTTAACTGTAAATAGAGGTCAAAGATGCTTTAAAAAGTAAGGCAAAGTTGAGGATTTTTTAGTAGCTTTTAGTACTCTAAACTTCCCTTAAAACATGTGAGTCCAACGTTTGAGGTTCACACATTTGACTTTTTTAGGTGTTTCCAGAAACATATATATGATCTAAGTTGAGGAATACCTATTAGACCCAGATAGGCTTCTGTTGCTTATGAACCTAAATCTCATCTCTACCCTGTCATTTGGAAGTATGAAAATAGGATTTGATATGCATCTTGACTTACACCCACTATATGTTTGGCATTGTAATAAACATCAGGAATATATCTTTTTAATTGCCTCTTCTACTCTAGTACCAGCTACTCGGGAAGCTGAGGCAGGAGGATTGCTCTAGCTCAACAGTTCATGACCTGCCTGGGCAACATAGAGATTTTGTCTCAAAAAATATATATATATAAAAATGCAAAAATAAACTGCCCCTTCTAGATACATAAGAAACTAGTTAACAGTGGTTTTGCTGAACAGGCAAGCTGGGAATTGGAGGTCAGGGATGAGACAAAGATCAATTTTTCATACTACATTCTTTCTCTCTGTTATTAAATCAAGCTTCTCCAATAAAAAAGGCATTATGATTACAAGTTACATATCATATTAAATACAAACAATAATTTTTACCTGTATTATTTTGAGAGCTAAAATACAGACACTGTCAGATATGTTTAATTCCTACATCTGTAGATGAAGCCTCCTTTCTTCATGAAAAGTAAAGCATACTTTATGTCAACAAACAGTTATCTTCAAAAGTTTTCTCTAATGTCCAAGTACTCAAGAGTAATCAATCAGTATCAATGCAGGCAATATTCTATATTTATAATCTACCTATGCGGTCCTCTCACATTAGGAGCTGGGCCTTCAGACTCCTCTTTAAATAACTGTGGGTCATGTGATTATATGAAAAGTCTAATAGATGTCTAAATTATTAGTACCACTGTAGTATCCTGCAGGTAGCAGTATTCACATAATACTTCACATAATTCACAGTGATGACTTAAAAAGTCCTAAGCAGGTAAATCACACTATCAAGCAATTAATTGTACAATGTGTTAAAACAGAAATTTCTAAATGTGCTGTGTGAAAAACTACTGCTAAGTCATTTATATCATAAAGTGTAAACAAAAAATACCACTAGCTCTATGGTATGCAAATGTACAATCTGATTTCACTTTGTCTCACTTCCTTTCTTCACTAGACTCCAAATAAAAAAATGAAAGAGTACAATTCAGGAGCTGAAAGAAAAGGAAAATCCAGGAAATTCAATCAGATCTACATGACTCATGTTGTGTCAATTGCAAATTTCTGATTTCAAACTTAAAAAAAAAAGAAACTTCAAGGACCCTTCAAATCATGTCCAAGTCATATGCCTGATTAGACAATTGAATCACGTTACTGGACTACATTTTTTCCCCTTAATTCAATCTCTTCTCTTGCTGCCACAAATATGTTTGTTCAGTGTAAATGGAGTGATAAAGATTGACCTTTCTAGTTAAGCATCTGGCGGAACTGGATTTTAAATAGTATGCTTAGGATTTTACTTTACTTGATTTAAGGCAAAAGAAGTGACATAAAAGTCCATAGATAATAGATCCATATATCTAATTTTAATTCTAGGAATTTTAGAGCCTCTATCTCACCCTCTTTGACAAATTCAGCATCTCACACCAGGATGAAGTATAACCAGAAGAGAAACGTTAAACTACTACTGTGAGAACTTAGTAGCAGTTCTACTTTTAAGAATTGTTCCCATCTATTTTCTGTTCTAAAGAAAGGGGAAAAAATAGAACAGAAAGGAGAAAAAAATTGTTGTGACCTTAAGCCCTGCCTAGTACCTTGACTCATTCCAATGTCTTTTCACTGATTTTCTATCCAACAACACCAAAATAATAAGACTTCCATTCCTTCTTTCTTTTATACCTCATAACCTGACAAATAAAACGGTCTTGGAAAATGTTCTGGATATTTAAGACCACATATATTTTTAGCTTTTTGTAAAATTTTTACTCTTCCTAACATTTGTCACCTTATCCTAGTTACTGTATACTCCTGACCCAACCCATTACTAAAATGATAAACATAGAAGATTATGTGCAACTGCAGAGAAATTACATACTCAAAGCAGCCCTCAAAAACAAATTCCCATGAATACCTAATGTAAAGAAGAAAGAGCCTACATTTATGAAATTTCTTTTAGACCTGCTACCTGATTTTCATTCAATGCTAGCATGTGATCAAGAGCTAATTTCATAGCTGATAGGAAGCTGAGTCCAATCATTTATTCACAGCAGGCATAGTGCTAGAAGCTAAGGATGCAGAGATAAAAGACTCAGTCAGACTCTTCATTCAAAGACCTCAAAGTCTAGTAGAAGAAAGAGCCACATATACCTACAATCACAGTATCATGGGCAAGTGTCATGGCAGGAGTATGCTCAGCGTGGCATAGGACAAAAAAAAAATGAGCACCTAACTCAAGTCTGAAAAGACTGGGAAAATCTTCTCAGACAATATAGCACTAGAACCAAATCTAGAGAGATCCTTAGGAGGAACAGGGATGGAAGTAGAGGAATAGGGCATTCTATTCAGAGGGAAAAGACACACATGTTCTGTTTGGGATGATGAAAACATTCTGGAAATAGAGAGTGGTGTTTGTTACACCAATCTCTATTGGTGTACCTAATGCCACTGAATTATACACTTAAAAATGATAAATTTTATGTGTATTTTACCATACACACACATTTGGGAGGACCATATAAGGTATCTGCGGAGAAGACTGAGTGGCAAGAGAAAGGACTGAGATGCAACAGGGCTAGACCATAAAGGGCTTTGTATTCCATGATAAAGAAGTATGGAGGCTAAATCAGGGTGGAAGACTGGAAGGTGCAGGAATGATTAGGAGGCTACTGATCTCTCCAGATGAGAAATTAAGGTCTAAATTCTGAGACGCAGTGAGACAAAAAGAATGAATTGACTTCCAAGACAGCAAGAAAGAAGAATGAAGGGATCTTGGAGCCTAAAGTTAAGGAACAAGAGGAGTTTAAGATGCCTCTCAGATTGTGTGCTTGAGCAATCAAGCAGATGACACTGCTAAGTCACCTAGAGAATGAAAACAGGAGAAGCATCAGGTTGGATCAGGAAGCATTGGTAATTTTTGCTTTGATCTACCAAGTTTGAATGCTTGTGGACAAAAGATAAAGATTAGCAGTTAGAGGAGTTGCTTCATTTCTTAAGTGGATCTGTGGACTTTGTGCTGCTTCAAGGCCCAGGCAACAAATAGCAGCTGAGATTTAAGGAGGAAGCCATTTTTCCTACCTTTAAATAGAATCCAGCACTACCACCCAGAAAATCAGAGGCTTTGACAGGCTCAAGGGGTAGCTTCTCTGGCAAGGTTCTGAGGTTCTCAGTAGTGCCTTCAGTGAGTCTCCTCAAGGGGCAGCATCTATCATCAAGGGTGAGCAAAAGATGAATAAGTAGCATGGCTGACCCTTCATGGTAGCCACTGCTGACATTTAGTTCTCATAGAAATAACTGGGGAAGCGCCAGGCACAGTGGCTCATGCCCATAATCCCAGCACTTTGGGAGGCTGAGGTGGGCAGATCACTCGAGGTCAGGAGTTTAAGACCAGCCTGGCCAACGTGGTGAAACCCTGTCTCTACTAAAAATACAAAAATTAGCTAAGCGTGGTGCCACTTGCACCTGTAGTCCCAGCTACTTAGAAGGCTGAGGCAGGAAAATCACTTGAACCCAGGAAGCAGAGGTTGCAGTGAGCCGAGATGGCACCACTGCACCCAGCCTCGGCGACAGAGCGAGACTCCATCTCAATAAATAAATAAATAACTGGGAAAGTTTCACAGGATAGAACAGAACTTGAAAGTTGGGGAGGAGAGGGAAGGATAAGCTGTAATCATTTTGAAATGCAAATGGAATCTCTTGTATTATTCCAGATTACTAAAGCCTACAGCTTACCAGTTTATAAACATTTTAGCAAAAGCAAAACCTTGTTCATATTGTTTGTATTAGCTTTTTTTTGTAATTAACAATATGGTGAGCATCTTCCTATATAACATTCTTCTATAACTTCATGTTTAAAGCTAAATAGTATCTGATTATATATCATGATTTATTCAACCACCTACTGTTGGAAGCTTAAGTTTGAAGAAAGCTTTTCAAGCTAATTTAAAAAATTAAGCCCATCATTCTAAGTAATCCAATTCCATTTTTATGGTGACATCTAGCAATATCTTAGTATTTTATTTGAAGATTCCTTGTCTATAAAATTCCCTTCAGATTTTTGTTTAAATCATTTTTAAAACCAGCTAAAAGAATGCATAGCAACTTACTAGCCCTTTTATAAGAAGGAAGTAAATTGCTCACTTGTTGCAGGTGCATTAATTTTATCAAGCCACTAGTGTACCATATTGTACAAGAGAGGAGGCAGGTAATTCGCTAAATAGCACCCTTATGGCACAAAAGAGTAAATGCATCTCCAGTAAGTGAACCATGTGCTCTCTGTCAGCAGGATCAGCATATTATTTTATATCTCCTTTCCCATCCCATGGATGCTTATTGGTCCCTCCTTGAGTTAACAATAAATGCAGAGATGCCTCCATCTGTGCTCATGTTGTTCCTTCCACCTATGTCCCACAGCTCCCTCAATTTCTATGCCCAACCAACCCTCCTACTTATAATTCAAAAAAGTTCAACTGTTACTTCCTCCAGAAAGTCTTCTCCAACCATGTCCATCTTGAGCCAAGTAGTCCCAAAGTGTCCTGCCTGCATCTCTGAGTATAAAATATAGTTTGCTAAAATGGTAATTTTATATTCACCCACCAAATCATAAGCCCCTTTAGGATACCACATAGCTTCATTAAATAATTGCTGAGAAGGAAAGCTGTGATTCAAAGAGTGCCACAAAGTTATCTGCCTTCTTCTTCACCTGTAATATTAATACTGTCTATTGAAAGCAACTGGGCAACATGCTTTTAAGGTTATGTATAGTTTTCCAATAAAATACAACAATAATTTGACATATGCTCAATGTGTAATCACTGTTGTGATGCATGGTATTTAAACATGATTTGTATAAATTACTACCATTGGTAATTTTCAGGAATGTAGTGGGATGGCATATGGTAACCAACTTCTCCCCCCAACAGAGATACAGCTGACCTCATCTACCTCTGTTCTACATCTTTCTAAATGTTCCAAGTTCCCAAACAGCCCCTTACTATACTGTATCTTCCTCTCCCTCCACAAACTCTCCACTAAAATGACTATTTTCACAGTAAATTGAATTCCGCTGAGACTTCTATCTCTGCTTTTGTACTGAACTGCCATCTTTATGAGCCTTATGTTCTGCCATCCCTTCTTGGCATTTTTAGGTAGAGGTATTTCCTTGAAAGGTTATAATAACCTCAGACTTCCCTCTTTTCCTTGTCTCTCCTAGTGCTTTTTTTTTTTTTTTTTTTTTTTTTTTTTTTGAGAGGAAGTCTTGCTCTGTTGCCCAGGCTGGAGTACAACAGCATGATCTCGGCTCACTGCAACCTCCACCTCCCAGGTTCCAGCGATTCTCCTGCCTCGGCCTCCTGAGTTAGCTGGGATTACAGGCACGTGTCACCAGGCCGGACTAATTTTTGTATTTTTAGTACAGATGGGGTTTCACCATGTTGGTCAGGCTGGTCTCGAACTCCTGACCTTGTGATCCACCCACCTCAGCCTCCCAAAGTGCTGGGATTACAGGCATGAGCCACCATGCCTGGCCTCTCCTGGTGCTTTTTTAAGAAATGAATAGATACAGTAGTCTGGATGGTATGAATTTTTAAAAGCCTTTCCTGACTCAAAATCCCTCTCCCAGATTACTAGCTATTTCATCATTTACAGATTCATTTGGGTTAATAAACAAATACTTTCCTCTCCTCCTGCTGACAAAAAAGGAAACAAACTAAGTAGCATAGGTTTACTGGTGGGGCAAAACAGGCTGATAATTATAATTTTTGAGAGAAAGTGGGAAAGGGAAGGAGTAAAGGTATAAGTTCCACTGAGCTAGTTAGTGGAACTGCTATAGTGGGGTAGCAAGAAAGCTCTAGCTCTGAAAGAACAAGGGGATGCAATAGAAAGGAGAAGGAAACAGGGTAAAGCCCAAAGATTGACTTCAAATTTCAACACAAAGCTCCCCAAATATCCACCCTTTTTCCCTTTCTCTTTGAAAGTTGACTTCTATCTTCAATACCCACCACACAAAAAGATTGGTTTAACTCTTGTTGCTCTTAACTGTTACATACTCATTTACTTTATACAATACTTTGACCTATATGGAGTTTTCTCATCTTGAAAATGGAGATAGCACCTGCTCGTAGACCAGAAGTAGATGATTACTCAGGAACACACTGACATTATTTCATTACATTAAGAAGAGATGCACTTAAAAATAAAAGTCTAAAGTTCTTTCTTCCACACATCATTGAGCATTGAGGTATTTCAGATTAAAAGAAAACGCTGGTACACAAATGTTCATAGCAGAATTATTCATAATAGACAAAAAGTGGAAACAATCCAATGTCCACCATATGACGAGTAGGTAAAAAAAGATGATATATCCATACAACGGAATATCATTTGGCAATTAAAAAAATGGAGCACAACAATGTGAATGTACTTAATGTCATAGAACTGTACACTTAAAAATTGCTAAAATAAGAAAATTTTATGTTATAGTTTGCCTTTTTTGTTTTTTTTTTGTTTTGTTTTGTTTTTTTTGAGACGGAGTCTTGCTCTGTCGCCTGTTGCCCAGGCTGGAGTGGAGTGGCAGGATCTCGGCTCACTGCAAGCTCCACCTCCCAAGTTCAAGCAATTCTCCTGCCTCAGCCTCCCAAGTAGATGGGACTAGTTTCACACCACCATGCCAGTTAATTTTTGTATTTTTAGTAGAGACGGGGTTTCACCATGTTGGCCAGGATGGTCTTAATCTCTTGACCTCATGATCTGCCCACCTTGGCCTCCCAAACTACTGGGATTACAGGCATGAGCCACCATGCCTGGTCTTTTAAGAGAGATCAGGTCTCACTATTTTGCCCAGGCTGGTCTCAAAGTCCTAAGCTCAAGCAATTCTCCCACATCAGTTTCCCCAGTGGATGCGACTACAGGTCCACACCACCACCCCTGGCTTATTTAACTCTTTGTCTTTATATTAATATTTATATTACTTTGCCTAATACTGCATTTCCTCCCTTTGCTAGCTTTTATTATAATTTGCCAATTTTGTATTTCTATTGCCTCTAAAGTCATGTTTTTTCCTGCCTCCAGGCTGAAAATTTAATGTTCTGTTTATCTTAAAACTCCTATGTCGGCAGGGAGCCGTGACTCACGCCTGTGATCCCAGCACTTTGGGAGGCCAAGGCAGGCGCATCACCTGAGGTCGGGAGTTCGAGACCAGCCTGACCCACACGGAGAAACTCCGACTCTACTAAAAATACAAAACTAGCCAGGCATGGTGGCGCATGCCTGCAATCCCAGCTAATCAGGAGGCTGAGGCAAGAGAATCGCTTGAACCTGGGAGGTGGAGGTTGCAGTGAGCCAAGATCACGCCATTGCACTCCAGCCTGGGTAACAAGACCAAAACTACGTTTCAAAAAAAAAAAAAAAAAGGCCTGGCGCAGTGGCTCACGCCTGTAATCCCAGCACTATGGGAGGCCGAGAAGGGCAGATCACAAGGTCAGGAGATAGAGACCATCCTGGTTAACACAGTGAAACCTCGTCTCCACTAAAAATACAAAAAAATTAGCCTGGCGTGGTGGCGGGTGCCTGTAGTCCCAGCTACTCGGGAGGCTGAGGCAGGAGAATGGCTTAAACGCGGGAGGTGGAGCTTGCACTGAGCCGAGATCGTGCCACTGCACTCCAGCCTGGGCGACAGAGCGAGACTCTGTCTGAAAAAAAAAAAAAAAAAAAAAAAAAAAACTCCTATGTCTCCCCCAAATCTGCATCTTTCAGAGCTTATATTATGTTTGACTCTCTCAGGATTTTAAGGAAGTGTTAAACATGCTCATAACACTTCTTAATTATACTCAATGTGTCTACTTCTTCAGTGGACTCTTCTTGTGAACTCTTCAAGGGCAGAAAATAGATCTGTCTGCCTTCTCTGCTGTACTCCCGTGTATATAACTAGTGCCTGGAATAGAGGGGTTGGGCATTCTAATACTTTTTGAATGATTGAGTGGATAAATAATGAATGTGGTCATGGTACACTTCTTTAGCTTTAACAGATTCATTACATTGTTTTGATCACTTCATATCAAATTTCCCTACCACTTGCATCAATTTGTTAACTGATCTGGAGTCCTATTATTCATCATCCTCATATGACTAACAAAAGCTGAGTTACTGAGAATTTGGCTTCAGTGCATACAGATATTCTACCATTTGATAACTGAGTTGCTAACTAAATCTGCATGAAACGAAACATTCAAGTATTCATTCTTTACCAGATTTAAAAAGGAATAAAGTGAACATCTAATGCATAACAACTTCTGCAGGGTCTCAGGCAAAGGTAAACACTGCTATCTCCCTCTCTTCTCTCTGTTTTAAGATTTTTAATAAGGCCACTTCTCTTGCTACATGGGGAGAATGTGCAGCTGATTAGAGGCCCTGAATGTTGCCTAGTCAGGTCCCTACACTTCGTTCTGTATGAGCCAAATTAAATGTTGACAGACATCATCATCCATCTTTAACTTTACATTCTCTGTCTCTGCCTTGCTTCCAGCAAGGGGAAGTCTTTCAAACCTGAGATCCATTTTATGCTGCTCCTTAACCTCCGCGCCAGTTCCTAAGAATGCAAACAAAATGCTTCTCTCCTCCAGTCCTCATCTGTCCTTTCCTGCTTCTCACTGTCCTCCCTACCTTTCATTTCTGCAGCCCCACTCCCTTCCAGACAATGTCAATCCCCTATCATGTTTTCTTTGGCTTCCCTGAAAGCCCTTACTTAATGATGGCTTAACCTGAAATTCCCCCTAGTTGATGATGGTACATTCTGGTAGTGTACTATTTTTGTATTTTAAGCACCTT
The DNA here is from genome assembly GCF_003255815.1 of Theropithecus gelada. Classification (NCBI taxonomy): domain Eukaryota; kingdom Metazoa; phylum Chordata; class Mammalia; order Primates; family Cercopithecidae; genus Theropithecus; species Theropithecus gelada. The sequence continues at coordinate 19,577,179 of NC_037674.1, forward strand.
TTTTTGCATTGTAAGAAAAATACACTATTTCCAACTTTTTATGGATTCACTTAACAACACTGACTACTTACCATGTTCACAGCACATATTATTGGTCATTTTTTTGGCAGATGCAGACCTATTCTGCAAATTAAAATCAGCCTAAGGATTAGGGACCACAAAGAAGATAGACTGTGACATACTCATAAATAGCACCATACAATAACAGAAATTAATGATGTTAGCCTATTCACTAGCAAGATAAGAGGCAACAGACAGTAAATTTTAAAACTTTGTTCATATTTTGATGAAATAACATAAATATAATGGATTTTTTCCTGTCCAACATGTAGACTACTTTCTATACAAGTCTTAATGGGAGACACTTTAGAAACTGAAAATACCAGATACTTACTTTCCCAGTCTCTCCTACAGCTAGGATAGAGTACATGACTTGGGCTTGGCCAATCAGACACTCCTACCTTGGTCTTTGACAAGGAAACTGTCACAGTGAAGAAGCAGGAACCATGGAGAATACATTTTGGTAGTCAGCAGAAGCAGCTAAGACAGCTGCACCACCAGTACGAAGTGCACAGGGGCAGATGTGGTAGCACTGTGGCACTGGTGCCTAGTGTTCAGTGTCCCAGATGACAGTAGAGCAAGCTGGAGCATCCAGATACATGTTCGGAGGTGGAGGCAGCAGTGTCCTCTCAGACTGGCTCTGTAGTAGTATTCTGGGTCCTGGGTGCTCCCTAGCCTCCCTTTTTGTTGTCCACTTTCTAAGCCCATTTCTGCCTGCACCCTTCTTACCAAATTTCTGAGCTACCCAATGTCCTTGCAATAAAGTTCCCTTCTGTTAAAATCAACCAAAGTCAGCCAGGAGCGGTGGCTCACACCTGTAATTCCAGCACTTTGGGAGGCCAAGGCAGGCGGATCACCTGAGGTCAGGAATTCGAGACCAGCCTGGCCAACATGGCGAAACCCCATCTCTACTAAAAATACAAAAATTAGCTGGGCATGGTGGTGGCGCACGCCTGTAATCCCAGCTACTGGAGAGGCTGAGGCAGGAGGATTGCTTGAAACTGAGGGTGGAGGTTGAAGTGAGCCAAGATCACGCCACTGCACTCTAATCTAGGCGACAGAGCGAGACTCCATCTCAATCAATCAATCAATAAAATCAACCAAAGTTGGTTGCTACTGCTTGCAACTAAGAACTCCAACACAGTAAGTAGTAACTAGAAGGTAGTAGATGTTAAATTAATCTAAATCTATTAAATTGGCAGCTGGGCATGGTGGCTCATACGTGCAGTCCCAGAACTTTGGGAGGCCAAAGTGGGCAGATCTCTTGAGCTCAGGAGTTTGAAACCAGCCTGGGCAACATGGTGAAACCCAATCTCTACAAAAAGTACAAAAATTAGCCAGGTGGGTGGCGTGTGACTGTAGTCCCAGGTACTTGGGAGGCTGAGGTGAAAGGATCGCTTGAGCTGGGGAGGTTGGGGCTGCAGTGAGCCATATGCCACTGTACTTCAGCCTAGGCGACAGAGACCCTGTCTCAAAAAAATAAAAATAAAATAAATCTATCAAATTAATATTTCCCACTCAGCCTCTGGGTACTAAAAGAGGTATAATTAACATACATGTTTCAATATGTAAAAGAAATTTTTTCACTATTATAAATAATGTTCTAATGAACATCTTGGTATAAAAATTATTTTCTTGTATTTTAAATCATTTCCTTAGGGGAGATTCCTAGGAGTTAACTTGCAAATCTTTTAATAAAGACTGTACTGACTTAAACTTGTACTCAGTATATTCTTATCATTATTTTCCAGTTCCTGCTAATTTACATAATAAATTTGGAACTTATTTAACTTACAGTTTTTGCTTACTAGTGAGGTTGAAATAGACATTTTTCACATGTTTATTAGCTAACTGTAATTCCTCATTGCATTAATTGTCCACTTTGTGGCATTCTCTCCATCGAGCTAGAGTTCTTTTTAGTGTTCATATAATGGATGATGATGGTGGTGGTGGTGATTATTATTAAGGATAGTAACCCTTTGGCATATTGGCTACAAATTTTTCTCCTAAATTTTTACTCACTTTCTAGCTTTTGGCTTTAATGTTTCTGACATAAAAAGATTTATGTGGTATATCTTTGGATCTTTTTTTTAATTTATCTCATTATCTTTATATTTAGATAATTCTCATGTACGCCAGGTGCGATGGCTCATGCCTGTAATCCTAGCAATTTGGGAGGCTGAGGAGGGTGGATCACTTGAGGTCAGGAGTTCAAGACAACCTGGTGAATGTGGCAAAACCCCATCTCTACTAAAAATACAAAAATTAGCTGGGCATGGTGGTGGGCATCTGTAATCCCAGCTACTCAGGAGGCTGAGGCAGGAGAATGGTTTGAAGCCAGGAGGCAGAGGTTGCAGTGAGCCAAGATCGTACCACTGCACTCTAGCCTGGGTGACAAAGTGAGACCCTATTTCAAAAAAAAAAAAAAAAGAAAGAAGGAAAGAAAAGTTCTTGTGCAAAGATTAAAAAATACTCACTTCTATTTGCTTCCAGTAACTCCAAATACTGCTTATTAAGGTTTATCCAAAGTGAGAAATCAAGTTTACTGAGTTTGTTTTTATCTAGTCAGTATGTCCGAAAGTCAGTGAATCATTGAATCATTCCAAGTAAAGCAAATGAAAATAGATTTAGCATCTTTGAATTCAACTAACTCCTTAATTAGCAATTTTTTTCTAAGACATCTATTTCTACCAATTAGACTTTTCAATATAAAAATAACACTAGATGGTACAGCCAACAGTTTCACCTCCAAGCAATTGGTTGATACTGGCTGCCTCGAGCACTGGATTAAGAAAAATATTCAAGCCTGGGCAATGTAATGAGACCTCGTCTCCATGAAAAAATTTTTTAAAATTTTAAATTAGCCAAGCGTGGTTGGACATCCCTGTAGTCCCAGCTACTCAGGAGGCTGAAGTGAGAGGATCATGTGAGCCTGGGAAGTGGAGGTTGCAATGAGCTAAGATCGTACCACTGCACACCAGCCTGGGCAACAGAGTGAGACCCTGCCTGTCTCAAAAAAAAAAAAAAAAAAAAAAAGTGTTCAGCAGAGAACATTATTGATTGTGGTTCAGGAAGGAGAGTGCAGTAACAAATACTCTCTGTGCCCTAGACACCTGGATCCTGGAGGGCTTTATTCTTTATCTTCTATATTTGGCCTACTACCTTTTGAGTGACCAAATGATGTCCAATCCAAGGACCTCTCTCTGAGGCATCCTAAACACTTTAGTGAGGCATTTCATTATTACAATTTTTTTTTTTTTTTTTTTTTTTGAGACAGAGTATTGCTCTGTTGCCCTAGGCTGGAGTGCAATGGCACAATCTTGGCTCACTGCAACCTCCACCTCCCAGGTTCAAGTGATTCTCTGGCCTCAGTCTCCCAAGTAGCTGGGATTACAGGCATGCGCCATGATGCCCGTCTAATTTCTGTATTTTTTAGTAGAGATGGGGTTTCGTCATGTTGGCCAGGCTGGTCTTGAACTTCTGACCTTAGATGATCCACCCGCCTCGGCCTCCCAGAATACTGGGATTACAGGCATGAGCCACTGTGCCCGGCCATTGCAATTTAACTTCAAATTTGTTATAGAGTCACTGAGACAAAGTCCCTATTCAACAAAGCAGAACATCGCTCCTATTTATTCTGTTCTAAGATACACTGATACTGATATACGTTAACACTACAAACAATCTTCAAATCAGGTAAAGTGAGTAGAAACTCCATTACCAATCAATCAATAAATGGATAACCAATCCTTCATTAAACAGGGGGGATAATTTATTTAACTGTTAGGACAACCGTTAGAGGGAATAATTTATTTAACTGTTAGGACAACCGTTAGAATAAATCAAATTGTTTGCACTGAAAAAACGCACCTCTTATGGCAACAGAGTGAATACACCAAACAGAATGGACCATCGCATAGTTTATGTGGCTGTTTAAACACAAGTCTCATGATCTTTGAGTGACTACCCAAGCAAGAGGGAATAATTTTATAATGCAGTAAATACTGGCATTTTAAAAACTGCTCTTACTTTAAAGTCAGACTTGACCGTGACTAAGGGCCTTTATGAATTTAGGACCCTTTCACATACAGATCATCTATTTGATTAAGTTCTCACAAGGATTAGTGGAAGAATCATGCATATAGACTTGCTCAGTGCCAAATTTAAGTGAATTTTAAGATTCTTGTGTGTCATTGCCAATTTTATTTTGGGTGGCGAACACAATTGTAACTATAATAGTAATGAAAAGAACAGTTACTTGATGTAAAAACTTTTTTTAACAACTCCACTTTCTGAAAGTGAAAATAATAAACTGTATCCTCGTTGTCCAGAGTTCAGGAATTAATTTAAATGTATGTTAGCGTTAAGAGTTTAAACTGTAGGTACATCTATATTTAGGGGCTAGGACAATTCAAATAATTCGCCAATTTCCCCAACGTACTTCATTTTTGATTGACCAGATTTTGTTTATTTCATTTCTACCCAATCTTTCTCTTCGGATTCTCTCCTAGGTGCTGATCTCAATGAGCTAGGTTCCTCTTCTGCCAAGCTGACTAAACGCTATTTCATCCTAACACCCACCTGCCGCTACAAGTCTCCTTTACTTCAAATGTTTCTTCTCTCCCTGTTGTTCCTTGATCAATATCATTTCAAGATCGCCTAGGCTACTCCTCCCCATCACTTATTACTTCAGATTGCTTTATTTATTCTCTCCTGCGCTCATGTGCAATCACTGGTCACAGGCCCTGATGAACCAACTTCAATTTTATTCAATAGAAGCTGGTCAATATAAAATTTATGCATCTAATAAAATACTTTCTTTTAGCTTCTGTATTATACTCAGATTTACTCGATTCACCGCCCCAATTATTCCTGTCACCTTTTCTTCTCACCTTGCACGTAAAGGCTTTCGTCGCCTTTTCTTCTCACCTTGCATGTAATTCTTCAGAGTATGCTATGCCCTACCTTCCGTAAGGAAAATGTAAAACAGTTCCCTAGATTCTCCTCCATTCCTCCAGAACTTACATGAAGGTGACCTTTAACCAAATGATTCTTTTGAAATTAGAATCCCTCCAAAAAAATAAATAAATAAATAAGAGAAGATGGTTATTTTAAAAAAACCTCTGAGACCTAAGATCACCAGATGGAAAGGGAGTAGAGAGAAGTGAAGCTCCTAAGAAACCAGAGTTGAAAGCAGAGAGAACTGCCCAATTTGCTAGTTATGAATCTTTCTCGTCTACTGAGTATTCAACACTATAGGCTTTTGGTTATAATTTCAAGGCTGTATAAGGAATCCAGTATTTTTGTTTTGGGTTTTGTTTTTAATATATTTTGAAGCATATAATAATACACACTGAGAATGCTGCCCCTATAGTTTCTTTAGAAATTGTTTTCTTCTGGGTTAAGGTATGATTTTCCCTAAATATGAATGACTGAAGTATATGACAACCTCTGAATTCCCTATGAGGTTGGGAATTGAACTCACCTGGCATTGCATGCATTGATACTTCACCTACCCCATTCCAGCCTCTGTCTTTCTACCCCTCCACGAATGACTGCTATGAACAAAATGACCCTAGAATGTCATTATGAGAGAGAGTACACTTTTGGTCAGTATCTGCTGGCTTTTGAGACAAAGTCTCGCTCTGTCACCCAGGCTGGGGTGCAGTGGCGTGATCTCGGCTCACTGTAACTTCTGTCCCCTGGGTTCAAATGATTCTGGTGCCTCAGCCTCCCGAGTAGCTGGCCTACAGGCATGCACCAACACGCCCCGGTTAATTTTTACATTTTTAGTAGAGACATGGTTTCACCATGTTGGCCAGGCTGGTCTCAGACTCCTGACCTCAAGAGATCCACCCACCTCGGCCTCCCAAAGTGCTGGGATTACAGGCATGAGCCACCATACCCAGCCTCTGCTGGCTTTTAACACAACATCACTACACTTTTTTTTTTTTTTTTTTTTTGAGGCAGGGCCTTGCTCTGTCGCCTAGACTGGAGTGCAATGGCACAATCATGGCTCACTGTAGCCTCGACCTCCTGGGCTCAAGTGATCTTCCCACCTTAGTCTCCTGAGTAGCTGGGACCACAGGTGTGCACCACCATATTTGGCTTTCTGGTTTTTTGGGTTTTTTGTTTTGTTTTGTTTTTCCTGCAGGGACAGGGTCTTGTCATGTTTCCCAGGCTGGTCTCAAACTCCTGGACTCAAGTCATCCTCCTGCCTCGGCCTCCCAACCAAAGTGCTGGGGGTTCAGGTGTGAGCCACCATACCCAGCCCATTTTTATTTCAGAAAACATACATTAAGAGTGTGATTTCTGAAATACAAAGTATAAATAACCCAGAGGTAATTCTAGACAAATTATAAACACATCAATCAGTTTCTATTTCCTTTGCTTTAATTTAGAATTCAGTGACTTTTTGAAAACTAGCCTCTAGTTTCAAAAATGGGACATGCTATTATTTTAAAAATATTACTCGAAATGATGAAAGTAGATCTAGCAAGCATATGAAACTCCCAAGAATGAAACAGTATTTGATGCTAGATATGATGTTTCTATTCATCTCAGAACTACTTAAAATATACAATTTTATTTTTTAGTTAATTTAAATAAAAATAAGTTGATTAGATAGTAACCACCGAAAATAAAAACCCTCAGGGAAAAGTTTTCCTTCTCTTAACCAGGAAGAAAAGGAAATACACTAAAATTGACAGCCTTACCAGCTTTAGCTATCAAAAGGGAAGACACTTCCATTTCACCACATTGTTTCCAACATTGTCTCCTGGTCTATAGTTACTGAGGACTGGCAAATAACTTTTAACTCCATCTAAGACAAAGGAGTCAAATCAACAAATGAAATCTCTTTTCATCATTATTGGAGACGTTGAAATATATGACCCCACCATTCATGTCTACAAAATATATCATGATAAAGTATCATAACTCTATTATAGACCAACAAGTGGGCTTGACCAAGGTAAAGGCATATTAGGTTTCAAACACATCTAAAGGAAACAGAAATCCCAGAGGAAAGGCAGGCAGAAGTACAAGAAACTTAACAACCACAAGGAAGGGAAATTCAATGCCAAATAAGAAAACCTACATGCAGCTTATAGGTTTGATACTTTAGCCAGGGTTGTTAGGCTAAATATATGTAGAAAATAAAAACTATTTTTTTCTTTCCATAGGAAAAAACTAATACAGTAGTGCTCCTAATGGACAAAAGTGAGAAAATATCATCTATTTGAAAGAGGATGAGGGGGACTAAGAACAGAGCAAAGTTTCCAAAAACTCCAAAAATGACAGACATAGGACAGAGACAAAAAGAATACAAGTAAATTATAGACAAATATAAGGAAGAAAAATATATATGTATTTTCTTGAGACACAGTCTCCCTCCGTCACCTAGGCTGGAGTGCAGTGGTACAATCTCGGCTCATTGTAACCTCTAGGTTTAAGTGATTCTCCCACTTCAGCCTCCTGAGTAGCTGAGACTACTGGCATGTGCCACCATGCCTGGCAAATTTTTTATGTATTTGTAGCAGAGACAGGGTTTCACCATGTTGCCCAGGCTGGTCTCGAACTCCTGAGCTCAAGCGATCCTCCCATCTCAGCCTCCCAAAGTGCTGGGACTATAGGCATGAGCCACCGCACCTGGCTGAAAAATCATTTTTTTAAAATCCTGTATGTTCTAAGTTCAAAGACAATTATTAGTAATAAAACTATAGCTAAATAGCACTAAAATGTATAAAGTACTTTCAGATACATTTTCTCTTTTTTTTTTTCCTCATCCTCACACAACTCTGGGAAATATGCTGATCACAGAAGTTAGGTGACTCATTCAAGGTCATATAGGTAGTATGAAGTAGAGCCAAGGCTGACCTCAAGTTTCCTGAGTTCAAACATTATGCTCCTTTCACTATATTATTATTAAATAAAATTTCTACTCAAATCCACCAAAGGTATTCTAATAAAATTCTGCTCAATGTAACCATGCAATGCTCACTCATCAGTCCTAAAGCCAATCTCAGAATTGCCAACACTGTATAGAACTGCTTTCACACTCCAGTAATTTCCAGAAAAACCTCAATAAAGGAAAGATTTCAGAACTGAATCTTTCTTATTTAAAAAAAAAAAAAAAAAAAAAAAAACTTACTCTAACCATTATGATTGCATCTAATGAATTCAATTTTACTCTTTCAACATTGATGAACCACTGTCAGTGTTCATCAAAACTGGTAACAAAATATAATGTCTGCTTCCCCATGGCAAATCCCTGCTTGTTCCCTCACCTATTTCTATAATGTATTGTCATTTATAACCTCTGACAGTTGTGCCACATTTCCCACATTACACAGAAACCAAGCACAGTAATTTTGGAAGGTTTTGTACTTGAAATTGGATTCCTGAAGAAAACCTCCATTTTTTAGTCAGTACAGCTAATTCATGAAAGATGATTTAGTTTCCATATACTACTTTTCAATATAAAAGAAAATTTTTTTAATATTTATGACTTCAACAAATCTTGGTCAGTAGACTTTTTATCATAATTCTTGAGTCAATGAACAGTAGAATCTGAAACTCATGACAAGATATGCACTGCAGAATAAAGAACCCTATTGTATGAATCCATTTCAGACTACAGGATCTTGGGTAAGTCTCTCTGGGTCTCAGTTTTGTCCTTTGAAAAAATTCAGTTCAAATGAGAACACACAGACACAGGGAGGGAACATCATACACCAGGGCCTGTTGGGGTGTTGAGGAGAAGGAGAGGGAGAGGGAGAGCATTAGAACAAATACCTAATGCATGCAGGGCTTAAAACCTAGATGACAGGTTGATAGGTGCAGCAAACCACCATGGCACATGTATAACTATGAAACAAACCTGTACATTCTGCACATGTATCCCAGAACTTAAAGTAAAATAAAATTTTTTTTAAAAAATTCAGTTCAGTAGCTTTCATTTTTGTTTAACAGAGGCACCTTTTTTCTAACAATTTATCACCTGGAAATTCAATTATTTTTAAAACTGATAAAAAGTAGAGCCCTTCTGGGCAGGTTGCTCAGATCCCACCCACTCAGCACTCAGCATGCTCCTCAGTCCCCAAATCCCCACCTCAGATACCTTATGAAATATGTCTGAGGAACGGAATATAAAAACCAGGAATGAACTCTTTCAAGTCTCTTCCAGCTCCAAAAGTCTAGGATTTCATGAATTTTACATTCCATATCATTAGTCAATAGAGAAATATAAATTAAAACCTCAATGAAATATCACCATACACCTATCAAAATAACTTTTTTAAAAAATGTTAATAACACCAAGTGCTGGTAAGAACACAAAGCATCTAGAATTCTCATATATTGCTAGTGGGAATGCAAAATGACATAGCCACTTTGGAAAACAGTTTGGCAGTTTCTTATAAAGGTAAACAGACACACATATACAACCAGTAACTCTACTTCTAGGTATATACCTACGTAAAATGAAAACCTATGTTTATATAAAAACTTGTATGTGAATCTCTTTTTTGCAGCCTTATTCATAACTGCCAAAAAATGAAAACTCCAATGTCCATCAATGGGTTAATAGATGAACAAACTGTGATATATCCATAAAATAGTACTCATAAATGAAATGAAAGAACTGCTAATAAACACACTAACATGAATGAATCTCAAAAGCATTATTCTTACACTGAAAACCACGAAGCGTTTTTTAAAAAATTAAAAATCTAAATAAATGGAAATACACCCTACATTCATGAATCAGAAGATTTAATACTGTTAAGATGGCAACAATCCCTGAATTACTGAATTGATCAACAGATTCAATACACTTCCTATCAAAATTCCACCTGGAATTTTTACAGAAATTCACAAGCTCATTCTAAAATTCATATGGAAATGCAATAAACCAAGAATAGCCAAAATAATCTTGAAAAAGAACAAAGTTGGTGAACTCATACTTTCCAACCTCAAAAGTTACTACAAAGCTATTAAGATACTGTGGTAGTGGAATAAAGGTAAATAGATAGATCAATGGAACATAATTTAGAGTCCAGAAATAAACCCATGTATTTATGGTCTATTCATCTTCAACAAAAGGGCTAAGACAATTTAATGAGGAAAAGAACAGCCTTTTCAATTGATGGTGCTGGACAACTGGATATCCACATGTAATAGTAAAACTTTGGACGCCTATCTCACATCATACACAAAAATTAACTCGAAGTGGATCATAGATCTAAATGTATGAGCTAACACTATACAACTCCTAGAAGAAAATACAGGTATAAATCTTCTTGACATTGGGTTAGGCAATGATTTCTTAGATATGCCACCAAAAGCACAAGCAATAAAAGGTAAGATTAATAAATTGGACTCCATCAAAATTAAAACCTTTTGTGCTTCAAAAGATACCATCAAGAAAATGAAAAGACAACTCACAGACTAGGAGAAAATACTTGTAAATCATCTATCTGATAAAGGACTCGTATTCAGAATATATAATAAACTCTTATAACTCAACAAAAAGACAAATAACCCAATTTTTAAATGGCCAAAGACTTGAATAGACATGTCTCCCAAAAAGATATACAAATGGCCAATAAACACACAAAAAGATGCCCAACATATTCAGTCATTTGGGAAATGCAAATCAAAACCACAATAAGATACTCCTTCACACCCGTTAGAATGGCTGTAATAAAAATTAAAAAATTTTTTTAAAAAGGCAGACAATAGTGAGGATTGGCCAGGAGAAACTGGAACCCTTGAACCACTGTGGAAAAGGGTTTGACAGTTCCAAATGGTTTGAGCACTGTGGAAAAGGGTTTGAAAAAGGGTTTGGCAGTTTGCTGCCACACAGAGTTACCACACAACCCAGCAATTTCACTCTCAGGTATCCATCCAAGAGAAATAAAAACATACTTCCACACAAAAACTTGTACAAAAATGTTCATAACATATTCAAGAGAAATGAAAACATGTCTACACAAAAACTTGTACATAAATGTTCATAGCATTATCCATAATAGGCAAAAAGTTTAAATGTCCATCAACTGATGAATAAACAAAATGTGGTATATCTATGACCTATACAATGGAAAATTACTTGGCAATTAAAAAAATAAAGTATTCATTCATGTTACTACATGAATGAACCCGAAAAACATTATATTAAGTGAAAGAAGTTACAAAAGACCACATATTGTATGATACCATTAGTTAATATATCTAGAATATTTGTCTGGAGAGACAAAAAGTAAGTATTTGCCTAGAATAGGGAGCTATGTGGGGGGAGTCAGAATTGGGGAATAACTGCTAATTAGTACAACGTTTATTTTGGGGTGATAAAAATGTTTAAAATTAGGTATCTTGATGGTTGCACAACTCTGAAAAGATGCTAAAAGCTGTTGAAATGTACACCTTAAACAGATGAACTTTATGGTATGTAAATTGTATCTCAAAAAAGCATTATGCTAAGTGAAAGAAGCCAGACTCAAAAGATTACATATTGTATGATTCCATTTATAACACTGTGGAAAAGGCAAAACTGTAAGGACAGAAATCAGATTTGTGGCTGCCAGAAGCTGGAGAAAGAGAAGAGGACTGATCATAAAGGGGCATAAGAGAAATTTACAGGGTACTGAAAATATTCCATATAAGGTAGTTATACAACTTGAATATATTTATCAAAATTCATAGAACTGTACAGCTAAAACAGTTCATTTTAATCTATGTAAATTGTACCCCAATAAATCTGACTTATAAAAGGCAAGTTTTGCCAGGCACAGTGGCTCATGCCTGTAATCCACTGTGAGAGGCCAAGGCAGGCAGATCACAAGGTCAGGAGTTCGAGACCAGCCTGGCCAACATAGTGAAATTCCATCTCTACTAAAAACACACAAAAATTAGCCAGGCATGGTGGTGGGTGCCTGTAATCCCAGCTATTTGGAAGGCTGAGGCAAGGAGAATCGCTTGAACCTGGGAGGCGGAAGTTGCAGTGAGCACAGATCACACCACTGCACTCCAGCCTGGGTGACAGGGTGAGACTCTGTCTCAAAAATAAATAAATAAATAAATAAAAAGGCAAGTTTACATTGAGGAGATATAGAAAACTATATTTGGAAACCTGGGGTCAAAAGAATAGTGGAAACCTTTGAAATATACCAGAACTCACCCTTACTGAGTTCTATAACATATGAGGAGCATGCCTCCTACGGATACCATCAAGTTTATATATTGCCTATGACAGACTGACAATATAGTCAAAAACATACGGACCATGGCAGAATTCCTCTTGGAATTCAGGATCAGTGTTAGAAAAAGTCCTCCCTCTGAAAGGCGAACTAGTGAAAGTCAACATAAAATTAAAGTTGTCTGGCCAAGTCCTCTAAATTACAGGGAAAATGACATTTAGAGTTGAGTCTTAAGAAATACCCAAGTCTAGGCGGGGTGCAGTGGCTCACACCTATAATTCCAGCACTTTGGGAGGCCAAGGCGGGTGGATCACCTAAGGCCAGGAGTTCGAGACCAGCCTGACCAACATGGTGAACTCTATCTTTACTAAAAATACAAAATTAGCCAGGTGTGGTGGCACGTGCCTATATTCCCAGCTACTTGGAAGGCTGAGGGAGGAGAATCGCTTGAACCCAGAAGGCAGAGGTTGCGGTGAGCCAAGATTGCACCATTGTACTCCAGCCTGGGCAACAAAACCGAAACTCTGTCTCAAAATAAATAAATAAATAAATAAATACCCAAGTCTAATCAAAGTAAACAGTATCCTGTAGACTGGGATGTACCTTTTAAAAAAAGTAAGAAAAGGAAAAATTAACCTGTCTGAAAAAAAGTCATATTAGCATAGGTACAATAATCTGCATGAAGTAGAAGAGAAGACTACCAGCCATTAGTAACTACTACTTAAAGGAGAAAGAAAACTGATTCTGGTAGATACATAATTACTAGAACTCTACTATAGAACAGAGATCATTTATAAGACTTTGAACCTGAAAGAATATCCCTCAAACTCATTTGATTCCCTTTGCCTTCCAAATAGCTTTCTAATCTGGTTTTCCAAAGTCTCTGATGCTAAAAGAAGTGCCTACAATGGCAGAAACTAGTATTCACTATTCCATTATAATTGACAAGCTAAGATTCTGGATTACATATAAAAAACAAAAGCTCTTATGATTTTGGTTAGCATGATTCAATCCCCTAGAACCTGAAATCTGTTGAACGAGGATATAAAGCTGTATTTTGTGTTCTGCAAAACCAAGGACCAGATCATAAATGGAAGCAGTCACCAAGCTCTTCCTTTGACACTTCTTTCTTTAAAAGGAATATCTGTATTTATAAAGAATATCCTTCACAGAAGGAACACACACATTAAACAAACAACTTATAGAGCCAAGGATAAATTTCTTGAACTACAGAACGTCTGTGCTAAAAGGGGCTGGAGGGATCATCTATTTGTGCCTCCTCATTTGGCAGACAAGAGGGTTACATTGCAATTTTAGAGATTAAGTTACCTAACCAAGGTCTCAAAGTTAATTAGTGCCAAGCATTTAACACAGTTCTCCCAATTCACTCCAAGTTATCATAGAGAGAAGGAAAACAACTGTAGCCAGGCACAGTGGTGTGTGCCTACGATCCCAGCCACTTGGGAAGCTGGAGTGGGAGGATCACTTGAGGCCAGGAGTTCAAGGCTGCAGTGTACTGTGCTCCACACCTGTATAGCCACTGCATTCCAGCCTGGGCAACATAGTGAGACTCCATCTCTTTAAAAAAAAAAAAAAAAAAGAAAAGAAAAAAGGCAAAGACGACAACTCTGTAGTCACAAAGACCTAAGTTCAAATCCCAGCTCCCCGACTTACTACTGCTGGGACATTAAGTTATTTCACTTCTCTAAGCCTCATTGTACTCATCTGTAATTAGAGATATCATTTTTTATCTTATAGATAAGATTAAATGAAAGAATGCATATAAAGTACTTACCACAGAGACTGGAACAAAGAACCCAATAATTTTTTAATCAATTAACATATATTATAAATTAAAGATATATAATATGGACATTACAGCAAATAACTATGACACAAAAATGACATGTTGTAATATTCATAACTTATCAGTACCTTCATTTTAATTGTAATTATGTCAGAAATATGATTTTAAAAGGAACAAAGAATTACAGAGAAAGGATGTAAAAAAAGAAAACTGGCCGGGCGTGGCTGCTCACACCTGTATTCCCAGCACTTTGGGAGGGCAATGCAGGCGGATAACTTGAGGTCAGGAGTTCGTGACCAGGCTGGCCAACATGGTGAAACCCTGTCTCCACTAAAAATACAAAAATTAGCCAGGCATGGTGGTGGGCACCTGTAATCCCAGCTACTCAGGAGGCTGAGGCAGGAGAATCATTCGAACGTGGAAGGCAGAAGTTGCAGTGAGCCGAGATCATGCTACTGCACTCCAGCCTAGATGACAGTGAGACTCCGTCTCAAAAAAAAAAAAAAAAAAAAAATACTGCCAAGATACCATTTCTAAATCCTTAATTTTTATCTTTTTATTAGAACATAATTGATAATTATATTGGATTATTTGTAAGTAGATAGGTTTTGACATATGATACTTGAGAATAAAATACTGACACATAATTTTGAAAAGTAACTGGATCCTAATCAAGTGAGAAAACATTCTATAGCAATTCTAAACAATAAACACAAACTTAATAATAAACACATTTGGTTAGAAAAGCTAATTTAATCACTTTTTTATTTTTAAGACAAGGTCTTGGTCTGTTACCCAAGCTAGAGTATAGTGGCTTGATGACAACTCACTGCAGCCTCCAACTTTGCGGCTCAAGTAATTTTTCCACCTTAGCCTCCCAAGTAGCTGGAACTACAGGAGCATGCCACCATGCCTAATTCTTTTTATTATTTTTTATAGAGACAGTGGTCTCACTATGTTGCCCAGGCTGGTCTCAAACTCCTGGACTCAAGCAATCTTCCTGCCTCAGCCTCCCAAAATGTTGGAGGCATGAGCTACTGTGCCCATCCTAACCTTTTTACATTTTTTTATTATGCAATAGTTATAGACACACAAGAAGTTGCAAAAAATAGTATGGAGATGTCCCATGTGCCCGTCACCCACCTTTCCCCAATGGTAAAGTCTTACATAACTACAGTATGTTATCAAAACCAGGAAATTCACATTGGCACTGAAATATAATTCACATATCATATAATTCACCATTTTATAGTATACAATTAAGAGGTTTTTAGTAAATGTTCCCAGAGTTCTGCAACCCTCACCACTAACCACCTTTTAAAGTCATCATAGGCTGGGCACAGTGGCTCACACCCATAATCCCAGTACTTTAGGATGTTGATGTGGGAGGATTACTCGAGCCCAGAGTTTGAAACCAGCCTGGTCAACAAAGCAGGACTCTGTCTCTACAAAAGAATTTTAAAAATTAGCTGGGCTTGGTGGCATGCACCTGTAGTCCCCGCTACTGGGGAGGCTGAGACAGGAGGATTGCTTGAACTCAGGAGTTCGAGGGTGCAGTGAGCCAAGATCATGCCACTGTACTCCAGCCTCAGCAACAGGGCAAGACCCTATCTCAAAACAAAACAAAACAAATAATATCACCATAGCATAATTGTGAAGAATAGAAAACATGATAGGTTCATTTTTTCACCTATTTAGCTCAAGCTATAGGTAACTTTACATTTACTTTTGCTGTGTTTTTTTTTTTTTTTTTTTTGAAATGGAGTCTCACTCTGCCGCCCAGGCTAAAGTGTAGTGGCGCGATCTTGGCTCACTGCAACCTCCATCTCCCAGGTTCAAGCGATTCTCCTGCCTCAATCGCTGAGTAGCTGAGATTACAGGCGTGCAACACCGTGCCCAGCTAAGTTTTATATTTTTAGTAAAGACAGGGTTTCACCATGTTGGCCAGGGTGGTCTTGAATGCCTGACCTCATGTGATCTGCCTTCCCTCGGACTCCCAAAGTGCTGGGATTACAGGTGTGAGCCACCACGGCTGGCCCTACATTTGCTTTTTTTCTTTTTTGAGACAGAGTCTTGCTCTATCACCCAGGCTGGAGTGCAGTGACATGATCTCAGCTTACTGCAACCTCCACCTCCCAGGTTCAAGCGATTCTCCTGCCTCAGCATCCTGAGTAGTTGGGACTACAAGCGCATGCCACCACACTCAGCTAATTTTTTGTAATTTTAGTAGAAACGGGGTTTCATCGTGTTAGCTAGGATGGTCTCGATCTGACCTTGTGATCTGCCCGCCTCAGCCTCCCAAAGTACTGGGATTACAGGTGTGAGCCACCACATCAGGCCTATTTGCATTATTTCATAATCATTTTTTAGAGCTAATACTTTTATTCATACACATTTACAATCAACATATGTTAAGCCCCTTGGTGACACCTTAGTTACTAGCTGTACAAAGATATCTCTGCTCTTCAAACAGTTCACAGTACACTGAGAGGCAGACACGTGAGAAAATATTCATTTCTTTTTTTGAGACAGAGTCTCGCTCTGTCGCCCAGGCTGGAGTGCAGTGGCACGATCTCAACTCACTGCAAGTTCTGCCTCCTGGGTTCACACCATTCTCTTGCCTCAGCCTCCTGAGTAGCTGGGACTACAGGGGCCCGCCACCACGCCCGGCTAAATTTTTTTTACATATTTTTAGTAGAAATGGGGCTTCACCATGTTAGCCAGGATGGTCTCGATCTCCTGACCTTGTGATCCGCCTGCCTCGGCCTCCCAAAGTGCTGGGATTACAGGCGTGAGCCACCATGCCAGGAGAAAATATTCACATTTCAATATGGTAAGTGCTATAAGTCCCCCAAGGCACTGCCCAGCAACAATGGGGAGGGAGTCTACCCTGGAACAAGAAGGTTGGTGATCCATGCAGTGAGAAAAGGTGCATACACAAGATGAGACAAGACAATGCTGGAAAGGGAGGTAGCAGAGAGATTATGGAAGGCCTTCTATGCCATGCTAAAAGGCTCCTGTTATCCTGTAGGCAATGGGAAAACCATGTAGGATTTTTAAAAGAAAAAATAATTAGAGTTGCATTTGGGAAACATGTGAAAGATGTGAATGGGCCCACCACTCCATAGGAAGGTAAAACCTACACAATTTGGTCCCCACATCTGGCAAGGGCAAATGTGGAGCCAGGGAATGGAATGTGGTCAGCACTAAATAGTTAGTGGCCCGTCCAGCAGAGGATTCTATACCCAGCACCAGTGCACTGTGGCAGAGTATTGTGCAGTGAGGTGTTCACTATGACTCACTGATTGTTGAATATTTTAAATGTCACCCCTGCATGAAGGCCAGGCCCAGAGGGCTCCTTTAAACCATTAAGCCTCTATCATCACACACAGCTACAACAAAAAATAGATCTCAGCTGGCACAGTGGCTCACGCCTGTAATCCCTGTACTTTGGGAAGCTGAGGCAGGTGGATCACCTTAGGTCAGGAGTTCGAGATCAGCCTGGCCAACATGGTGAAACCCCGTCTCTACTAAAAATACAAAAATTAGCCAGGTGTGGTGACTTGAGCCTGTAGTCTCAGCTACTGGGGAGGCTGAGGCAGGAGAATTGCTTGAACCCGGGATGTGGAGGTTGCAGTGAGCCAAGATTGCGCCACTGCAGCCTGGGCGACAGAGCAAGTCTCCGTCTCAAAAAAAAAAAAAAAAAAAAAAAAAAATCTCCAATGTTCTTTCATTATCCTCAATCTGCTTCTCCAGATTCTCCCTCCAGATTCTGACCAGGTATTTCTGCTTAAGGCTCCACTTAAGCTCTCACTTAAGGCTCTCACTCCAATCCCTCTGTTTCTCTGGTTTTGATCTTTTGTTTCTCCATTTAGCCAATTATTTTAATTCTCCCTCCACTCTAACTACGGCTCTCCAGTGTAAAGACTTTACTGGCCATGGAAAGTCCACCTGCTGCCACCATGTCTACCCATTCCTGAAGCACCAGACCTGAAGACATAGTAGACACAGAGTCACATTGGTTCCATTAATCCATTAAGAAACTATTATCAAGAAAAGTTAATAGAAAACTCTAAACATATAATACAAATCCAGCTAAAGCTCACGGCTTTCAGGAATCTTTAGGTTGGAGTTCCAAGATGTCATTTTATACAATACAGATTTCCATTTGTTTGTACTGCCTCAATTAACTAAATACACAACACTCTTATGTTTAAAAATGAACTTAAAGTACACATATAACATTACGCCTTAGTGTACATTTACATATACTATGATTGCATCTATTTAATATCTCTTACCACCAAGAGAAGGTGTGACCATCACACAAAGAATCTGACCAACAAAGGTATAACTAGGCAGTGATGGCAATTAGAAATGGTGATAAAAGACTCTATTAAACGAGAGGCTAAAAGTATAAATTAGCATAAAGCAAAGGAAATAATAAAAGATGAACAGAAGGGCTATCTTGTTCAGGAAAGATGGCAAGAAATAAAATTGTGAAATTCAGAAAGTGAAGAAAAAGTAAAATTCTTCCACTTCTTTTGTCATTGTCTTTCAGTCAGAAAGTAGCTTAAGTGAGATAAATCATTAGTAAAAATAGTCCATAATATTTTATAACGACACACTGAAAGATCTCATTTGCAGCAAGATAGTATATCATTATATCTGTCTCTTTAAAAATAATCAGACTGACTAGTATACCCAATATTACAAATTAGAATATGGGTAATATCTCCTTTACCATAAAATTAGAAAGCAGTTCATAGATATACATTTAATGTGGCTATTCATTTAAACAAACTTTTTAAAATTACATAAGATAGATTAAAAAGTAAGCAAAGAAAGTATTACATTTTCAGATTAGCTGTGCTGCCTAGTTGGTTCAGTATTTTATGTCCTATAGCTACACGAAGCAAACTCCTCTCCCAGTTTTTTTAAAACCTATTTCACATGTGCTAGAATCTGAAGCTGGGCATAGTTTGAAGAAGTTCCATTCTAGTACTGGGACTTCCTTATGTTTTTATCAGAGTTTCACTGCTCAACAGCCAAATTTCTTTTGATAGTATAACTTCCAAATGGCCTCCCAAAGAGCTGATGGGCTATTCTGTTAGACAGACAAGTGTATACCGAGAAATTGTAGGTTTAATATGCCTTATAACATTCCAGGCATCATTGCCAATCCATGGAGTCCTTCTGACCTACAAACCTCCAATTCCATATAACTTTGGGCCTTTTAGAGTCTTCTAGAGGCAAGGTCAGGCATGGTGGCTCACGCTTGTAATCCTAGCACTTTGGGAGGTTGAGGCGGGTGGATTGCTTAAGGTCAGGAGTTAGAAACCAGCCTGGCCAACATAGTGAAACCCCTTCTGTACTAAAAATACAAAAATTAGCCGAGTGTGGTGGCGCATGCCTGTAACCCCAGCTACTCAGGAGACTGAGACACAAGAATTGCTTGAACCCAAGAGGAAGAGGTTGCAATGAGCCGACATCATACCACTGAACTCCAGCTTGGGCAACAGAGACTCTGTTTAAAAAAAAAAAAAAAAATGCTTCTAGAGGCTAAAAATCTAAAAGACGGCAGGCTGGATCTTAAATTACCTCTGGAAGTACATGAGATCCTTATGTGAATTGACTAATTCTGCTTTCTTGTGTTTTTTTGTTTGTTTTGTGTTTTTTTGTTTGTTTGTTTTTCAGATGGAGTTTCGCTCTTGTTGCCCAGGCTGGAATACAATGGCGCGATCTCGGCTCACCACAACCTTCGCCTCCCTAGTTCAAGCAATTCTCCTGCCTCAGCCTCCAGAGTAGCTGGGATTACAGGCATGCGCCACCACACCCAGCTAATTGTTTTATTTTTAGTAGAGACAGGATTTCTCCATGTTGGTCAGGCTGGTCTCAACCTCCAGACCTCAGGGGATCCACCCACCTCGGCCTCCCTAAGTGTTGGGATTACAGCCGTGAGCCACCATGCCCAGCCGTTCTTGTGTTCTGATCAATGTTCTTACCTGCTTGGTTCAAGTCTAACAAAACAAAAATCTTAGTGGCACCTCCTGCCTAGAGTATTTGGAATCCTTTGGAAATCCTGAAGCCAACTTTTCCACTCTATCCTCAAAATTAGACTGAGGCCCAGACTAGAGGTCCTTGGGTTAAGTTGGGGTATAGAGAAAAAAGGCTCTGCACCTGTCTGGAGGTGAAGGATAATTTGCCTAAGGCGTGCCTGGATGGAGTGCCAGACTATGAGGGTTCCTAATGATTTGGCTTTTTCCTACTACAAGTTCACTGAAAGTGGCCAGACATTTGAGTGTGCCCTAGGGCATGCAGATTTGATGTACCACTATTTATTTCAGGTCTTGGGCCTGTGGGCCTTTGCTAATTTTTCTGGCTCCCACAATACCACTTCACAGCAAGCCCCCTTAATCTCTCCAATAAAGTGGAGTGTCTGTATTGTCAGTCATCCCCTATTCATCAGTCTTTAGACTATCCCTTCTTTTTCTCCTTTTCCAGAGCAAAATAACCTATTAGCATTGGCATTCTGCCGAACACTGATTGCCCAGTGCTTTCTTGGAGGTTCCCATCCCCAAAGCTCTAGCCTGGCATTGTGTTGAGTGCTCAAAGTACACCCTGTATAGGGCTGGGAACTTCGAAGCTGTCAGGGGTTCACTGGGGAATTCAGAGACGCAATCTTCAGTCCTCAAGAGAAGCTATTTTTGGTGGCCGCTTAGGTTTAGGAACAGAGATGCTGAAATGTGCCTTTTAGGACTCCATGGGTCACGTTTCTTAACTGTTAATGCACAATTGGGGCTGCACTATATTCGTCAAAGGATTTTCAAACATCAGCTAAATGTTGCAATTTGATACTCTCTTTTTTGTCAGATGATTAAACTGATCCCGAAGAGAAGAGTCCTCTTGGAAATAAAATTCATATGTAGTTACTGCAGCCACAGAATGAAGACTGAAATCTGAATCCATCTTTTCTTGACATAATGCCATTGCTTTGTGAAGAATCTTAATTTGTGTTATACAGTTTTAGAATTAGATTTAATTCATCACTAGCTTTATGCATTATTAGTTTAGATTGATTCCTCTCTGCATGTCAAGTATGATTGAAATTTACTGACAGTAATTTTCCCTAAGCAGATTTCTGTTGTTTGACTCAACTGTACCAGAGTAAGTCAGATAAACACACTAATGAAAAAAACTAAAGACTTTACATTTTTAACTTTTCCACTTAGAAGTAGTCTGCTGTTAACTCAACCTGGAATGCTCTTTACACATCCCCACACCATTTTATGCTTTTGCCAATTTTTTTTTTTTTTTAAGAGACAGGGTTTCCATCTGTAGCCCAGGCTGGAGTACAATAGCACAATCATAGCTCACTGTAACCTCGAACTCCTGGGCTTATGAAATCCTCCCACTTCAGCCCCCTCATGTAGCTAGGACTATAGGCATACACCAACATGCCAGCCTAAATTTTAAATTTTTTGTAGAGACAAGGTCTTGCTATGTTGCCCAGGATAGACTCAAACTCCTGGCCTCAAGGGATCCTCCTGTGTTGGCCCCCGCCAAAGCACTGAGATTACAGGCATAAACCACAGCACCTGGCCCTGCTTTTGGCAATTTTTCACGGCCTGGTTCAAATTTCGTCTCCTTTGAAAAACAATTATTTTTTAATCCCTCCCCATCTCCCAAACTCCAACCCAAATTTACATTGCCACAACATATCCCCTTGTCTTAGCTCCAAATTCTATGATGCTTTATAGTTTGTTATTTATGTGTTTGCAATCCCTAAATTGTAAGCCCTTCCAACAGGGGCCTTGACTCTTCCTTTCCCCCAGTGCGTCAAGTTGTGAACAAAATTTGTTTGAAAAAACAATATACAAATATACAATAATCATACTGTTTTTAGGTCAGGAGAGACAAAAAATACTAACCAATAAATACAACAGCATCAAACTGGTATAATGACGCACTGCAGAATCTTTAGACTCCTACCCACTTGAAAATAGGTATGTGTATCTGTAGACAACCTAACATTCACCTTGCAAAGGAAGAGAATCTACTAAGACAATTCAGGAATAAATCAAAAGTTAGAAATGTGAGATTCATCATTCGCCTCTTCTTCTCCCTCACCTTTTACATCCAGTCAATCAACACTTGTCCATTTTACCTACTAAATCTCTCTCTAACCCAGTAGTAGCAATTCTCAAACCTCATTAAGCCTAAGAATCACCTGGAAGACTTGTTAAACAGACTGCTGAACTCCATCCCCAGAGTTTTTGATTCACTAGGTCTGGGATGGAGTCAAGAATTTGTAGTTCTAACCAGTACCCAGGTGATATGGATAATACCTCTCTAGGGGCCATACTTTGAAAACCACTGCTTTATCCAATCCCTTATTTCATTTTCCATGCTTTTGAGAGGCCTCACAATTTCTACCGAAGGAAAAGGGTTCCTGAGTTGTGACATAGTAAAATGACTCAAATGAGGCATAAGAATAGCTAGTTTTGGTCCTGATTTTGAATGGTTTCTCTTGGTGGGCAGTGGTTGTCTGAGGCTTTGAACTGATCTTTAACACACAGGAATGAGTTCTAGGCGTTTCTGGAGTGGTCCAGAGCACCTCTAAATACAAAGCAGCAGATGAGGTCATGGTAATTCAGGGAGTCAGAAGTGGAAGGGTGGGGGGTTGAAAGCTATAATCACTGTCAAAGGGGCGTTTTCTGTAGACAAGTGAATGGAGCTATTGTACACAAACTCAGTGGTTGCCAAGCATGTGGCCCAATTATTTTGCCTTCATGAGCAAGGCACGGAAGGATCTCTTTAGAGAACTTGATTCACACAAGTTTGTGTTTAGTCTAACGGTAGCAGGCAAAAGCCTGAGGAATTTGAACCTAAGAGTCTTTACAAGTTCCTGCCTCCCAAATCTAGGATATGGTACTAGAAAGTTGGTAAGACCACAAAAATAAAACACAATCCTTAAAAATAATACAACAATTACAACTGTTGAAAGACCAATATAGGGGCCTATCTTGGGTCAAAATGTTGACACCAATAATGAAGATCACATGTTGACCTTGGGAGGCAAAAGGTTCATAATTTAAATTTCTCTGAGACGGTTTTAGCTCATGGAGAAACTGGAGGTTAGGAATATGTGAACTTAGATCCTCTGCTCTCCCTGGTTTATCTTTGGCTCTACCTGTATTTAAAGTGCTTGTAAAAATCCAGACTTTTTTTTTTTTTTTTTTTGAGACAGAGTCTTGCTCTGCCGCCCAGGCTGGAGTGCAATGGCGCTATCTCGGCTCACCACAACCTCCACCTTCCAGGTTCAAGCGATTCTCCTGCCTCAGCCTCCCGAGCAGCTGGGATTACAGGCATGTAACACCATACACCTGGTTAATTTTTGTATTTTTAGTAGACGGGGGTTTTACCATGTTGGCCAGGCTGGTCTTGAACTCCTGATCTCAAGTGATCCTCCCACCTCAGTCTCCCAAATTGCCAGGATTACAGGCACGAGCCACCATGTCTAGCCAAAAGTCCAGAAAGTTTTATTGGTCACCAGGGTCTAGGGTCTTAAAAGGAATGGAAGACCTGCTTCAATTGCCAGGACAGACATATGAATTGGCGATTTGCTGTCTTAGGTGAAACACCATTCTCCCTGCAACATGGGAATGGAAATGCTTTAGTATCCTTCAAATTTCCTAGCTGCATAAGAAAACCACTGAGGTGGTTGGCCTAAGCCCAAAAGGGTCAAGGCCAGAAAACAGAGGGGCAACAAGCATCACCTGGCCTCCAGGAAAGCAGCACTGTCCTTTCTGGGCACTACAGAAGTGAGAAACAGAAGCTATAAGGTTGCTGCCAAATCCTCCATGATATTCACTTCTTTAGTACAGGCCCTAACTAGGCACATTTGGGGGACGAGCAACTCACAGTAGGCTACTCCATGAAACAGGGTCTGCAGAGTCAAACAGGATGTTATAGATGAGGCTATCAAAGGTGAATTCAGCTTAAAATAGATATAACTAGAAACAGGATGGGACGCACGGTTCGCTTCCTCTTGGAGCAAGAGGTGAGAAAATGAAGCTGTGAGGAGGTCTGTCTCCTGTTTTATGGGGTACTAAGGGGGAAAATGTGAGGGAAACTTCTGTAGCTATGGTGATCTCTACACTCAAAATCCTAATTCTGGCAGAACTCTAGCACTCCATGAAGTACTGCATCACACAGTATTCATTTGATCTAAGCCCTCTAAACTTGCACAGATGGAGGCGGGGGGACCCGAAAGTTTTGAAATCCTAAAAGACAAACCAAAAAGTCATAGGAGCTATACCAACTGGCACTCCACTAATTCAGCAAAGGATAATTGCAGAAATTGACTTCATAAACACCTCAAAGACCTCATAAATACCACACTAACATACTGTACTTCTCACCAAGGAGAGGGGTCACACAGCAAAATGGTTTGCAATGGAATGGATTAAAACTATAAAGGGTTATACAATTGTTAGAACTGTTTATTGTTTTCAGGAATAAGAAATTTTGAAGTGAAGTTAACATAGTAATCATGTAGCACAAACAAATTAGAACAAATATTTATTGAACTAAAACTATGTAAGGCATCAGACTAGATGTGATAATTCTTAGGGTTTATGATTTATAGCTTTCTCT
This sequence comes from Theropithecus gelada, assembly GCF_003255815.1. Classification (NCBI taxonomy): domain Eukaryota; kingdom Metazoa; phylum Chordata; class Mammalia; order Primates; family Cercopithecidae; genus Theropithecus; species Theropithecus gelada. The sequence continues at coordinate 19,601,905 of NC_037674.1, forward strand.
TAATCTATTATAAATTCTAGAGTGCCTGGCAAGCACAGGGCTCAATATATTTTTTTCTCTCCCTCCCTCTCTCACCCTAGCTACCACAGCTACTAAGTGTTTGAGCCACAATCCAATCCAAATATTGGTTATACTATGGAAATGCCCCTGCACACACATTCTATTTATGGTAGTATCTTATTTAACTGCACAATTTAACCTGGCTGCTTAATCCATTATTTTAATGTGTCTCCCAGTAAAATCAAATTCATTTCTAAAGTAGCTCACCTTTCAGTAACCGCAAAAAACTGGTTAACATTTCTGACTTGAAAATAGGTGTTTTTCAACACATACTTCTACTAGAAATTGTGCAATATATATTCTTTTAATTTATAAACTATTACAAGCTGAAAGACAATTAAAAATCTATTCCTGGCCGGGTGCAGTGACTCACACCTGTAATTCCAGCACTTTGGGAGGTGAGGCGGGTGGATCACGAGGTCAAAAGATGGGGACCATCCTGGCCAACATGGTGAAACCCCGTCTCTACTAAAAATACAAAAATTGGCCGGAGGTGGTGGTGGATGCCTGTAATACCATCTACTTGGGAGGCTGAGGCAGGAGAATCACTTGAACCGGGGAGGTAGAGGTTGCAGTGAGCTGAGATCGCACCATTGCACACCAGCCTGGGCAACAGAGCGAGACTCCATCTCAAAATAATAATAATAATAAAAATAATCTATTCCTTATAAGCAGGGCATAGTGGTGCACTTCTGTAGTCCCAACTACTTGGGAGGATGAGGCGAGAGAATCACTTCAGCCCAGGAATTCAAGTCCAGCCTGGGCAACATAGCAAGATCCCATTTCTTAAAAACATAAAAATCTATTCCTTAGGATATTACATGCCTAAGCATGTAAATGACTCCTTCAGTACACTGAGTTCGAAGATATTAGGTATCTTTTCATTTTTTTAATTTTCCCTATTTTCTCCCAAATAACAAAGGAAGGTGATACATGTGGTAAATAAATATATATATATATCCATAAATGAAACAGATGAGTGAAGAACAGATGAGTAGACCAGATCTGCATTTACGAGGCAATGACCTTCAAAACGGGCAGGGAGCTGTTAACAATGTTCTTCACAGGGGAGCAATTATACTACAAACCTCCTATGTATACTTTCATTTCTCATGGTCTACAAATACATTTGCATATCAGAAAGAGTGAAAGAATAGTCTGGTAACTGTGGCAACCCTCACTGAAAACATACAAGGCATTTTCATTACCTTAATAATTACATCCTAAATGCCAGATCAGAATAAATGCTGCATTACGAAAGGACAAATACTTTGATGGAATTTCCTACAACTGAAATTTACCAAATGTAACTATCATGACTCCAACCCAGTGATACATTTCTGATTCTGTAATACCCTAAGTAGTCTCTGATTATGCTGAGGCAGTAAAATCATTCTAAAATAGATACCTTATTTAAACAAAAATATGGCATACAACACTTTAAGGAAAATGAGTTCAAATTATCACCCTAAAAATTAAAATATACAGTGCTACAATGCCTAAAATGTTGGGAATATTGCTTAACCTAATAAGAAGCTCACAGATCCTTTCCATACTGATTTAAAAGATCCTGTGCCCAGTATTTAACAAACAGTATTTAACAAATAAGCACGTGCACACATACACACACACACACACACACACACTACAGAAATGCATGAGGAAAAGTTGATAAGAAAAGCTCAATTTCTAAATGTTCAAAAAAGCTACATGCAGAAAATATTATTTTCATATAAGATACTGTCTTTTTGCTACATTTCCTCACATGAGTAAAAACAAAAGCAATTTACAAAAGTGGTGCCAAAGAATGACAACATTACATATACTTTACAATCCCTGTTTTTTAGATTCCACGCAAAAATCACAATGCACAATCATTAACATGTCTAGACAGTGGACACTTACTACAGTGTGGCCATATTACACCACGCTTAATTTTTTAAGTGGCCTAGATATTTTATAAAATTAAATTGCAATAATGTAAAATGAGAGCAGTAGGAAAATAAGTACAACCATAGTAGGATATAGCAAGCACAAACCCAATAAGTCCTCTTTAACTCAAAAATATTCTTTTTCTAAATGGTAATAAAAACTATCCACAATATAATACCAAACAACCTCAAAGGTTCCACTAACTGGGAAAAAAATAACTAGTTGCCTCATTGCAATACTTTAAAACCACAAGGTTAACAATCATTTCTAGCGAAATGGTGATGTGAATTGTGTTTTATTTGTATTCTACACCTTGGCAAAAGTTAGTGACCTGCCTCGGAAATTATTTCACATACCCCAAAAGTATTCTTAGGACTCATGAAGTATAAATCTCACACTGCCCTTGATATGCTATTGGATAAATGCTTTAAATTTTAAAGCAAAGGATAAAGACTTTTAAAAAGCTCTAGACAATATACTCAAATGGTGAAGATGTCAACTCAATGTATTCTCCTACCCCAGCAAAAGAAAAAAAACAAACAAAAAAATTGGACATGGCACAACGATACAATAGGAACAAAAAGTAGTATTCCACTCATTCAGCAAGGAAATAATACATAGCATCTCTCTATCATATTCAACTACAAAAATCCTTTCACTTGATGGCTAGCATCTTTATGACTGCTTAGTCTGTATTTAAGTGGCCTTAAAAAGAGATTCTGTGCTCTTTCTCTACCCTCACGGATCTTTGACAACAGTCAGCACTTATACCCAGAGCTGGTTTCGAGGGGAGGGAGAAAAGGGAAAGTGAGGAGAAGGCTGAACTGAGCACGGAGTCAGCAGGGAGCAGCTGCTCTCATACAGTACCCAGTGTCTTTCTCACACACCGCTATTTTCCGCTATTGAGCACTGTCAGCAAAAATAAATAAATAAGGAGGCGGGGGGGCAAGGAGACACTGAGGGTAGGACCCAGGCCGACAGTTTTTGTCTGTCACATCTGAGCCAGAAGCCTCCTCTGTTTTCCTGCTGCAAAGGCAAAGGATCAGGTGAGACCCCTCCGGGTCCAGCTCAATTCACTTCTCCACAAAGAGCAGCTTCCGGCGATGAGCGCAGGATCCTCCTGGCTGATGAACTGAACACCGGAGCATTGTCAATGTTTTCAATCTCTGACTTTTTCATAAGGGAGGAGAGAGGGTTGTGACTGCATTCCCGGGAAAGACTACTACTCCTGACGTGCACACAGCAGTAGTGAAGGAACATGAGCAAGAGGTTGTAAAAATCCCTTCAAAAATACCAGGTTCTGAAAGAAATGCTGTTCAGCATTACCGTATTGTTGGCGTTTTTCGTAAGTCGCCGATTCTTCCTGGCCACCGCCAAGCCCCAAATCGCTGGGACTTGTTGCTAAATCTTTACCTCACGTCCCCCAGAACCGCCCAACACAATAAGATTTGGGGGTCAAAAGGCAAGAGGGGGCCTAAATCTCTAAAGCCCAGAGGACTGGGCTTCCTTCAATAGGCCACTCCGCATGGGCTGCGCGTTCAGTTCTACCTTCTGAAAGCTCTGACTCACAAATGGGGTGAGGGGGGAGGAATTATGACATAAACCATTATCCTTCCAACCCAAGAGAGATAAGAAAAGCCAGCCATACGTCCTTGCCCGGCCAGAGAGCCAAAGCCTGAGCCCCCGACGGGGCGGCCGGGCTAGGAGCCTACAGCCCTACCCGCCTCCCTCCGGGCGCCCCGGAAAGGTGCACCCTACCCGGGCGGGCTCGAGGAACCAGGACGGGGCGCCCTCACCCAAGGAGAGCAGGGGAGGACTTGGGGGTGTGGGACGCGGAGACTAGCCCCGCGGCGGCGGTGACACACCAGGTGCCAGGGCTCCGGCAGGGGCTCCGGTGAAGGCGCCCTGCAGCACTAGGGTGGTCCGCCGCAACCAGGAACGGACAAAGCACGGCGCTGGGGCTGGGGCGACCCCCGGGCGGCGGCCGCCGCCGGTCAAGTTGACCGGACTTGGGGGACGAGGGGGTCCCGCGGGCGGGGCGGGGCGGCGCGGCGCTGACCTGGATGGTGCAGGTGTACTCGCTATCGTCCAGCAGCCGCACGGTGCAGCTGTACTCGCGCTCCAGGCTCCTGCTGCTGCCGCTCATCAACCTGCTCAGCATCTTCCCGCCCGCCCGCCCGGGAGCGACGCGGCGACGCTGCGGACCCTGGACCAGGCGTCCCTCAGCCCGGCAGCTCCGCGCCGACCCCGGGCACCTGCAACATCACCCCGGCCCCGTCGCTGCCGGTGCCTCCTGCTGGCCTCGTTCCTCCTCCTTATCCTTCTCCTTCCCTCAGCCGCCACCGCCTCCCCCCAGCCCAGATCAAGCGCCGGGCTCTGTCTCCTCCGCGCCCGAGTGCCCGTGCCCAGCTCGCTGGGCGGGGCCTCAACCGGAGGGGGCCAATGGGGATCAGCGCGGCGGAACCGAGTGGCAGACCGAAAAGCCAATCGGAATAGAGTACTGGAATGATGGGCGGGGTAAAGAAGCAATCACAGAAAAGCAGTGGGACCTAGTCAAGCTGGAGCAGCCCTCTAGCGTCCCAAATGAGGGGCTCCTCTCCGCCTTGTGGTTCCTGTGGATGCTGTTTCCCCTCCCCCGGGCCAGGTGTGAGCACCCAACTGGATTGATGTCTGCCGCCTGAGATACACTTGATCTGTGTTTCTGAAGCCAAGCCCCGCACCCTTCAACGCCGCGGGTCCCGCCCTCTTGGGAGCCGGAGCGAGGAGGCGGCGGGATGCTGGATCACAGTCGCTGCACCTGCAGAATGCGGGTACCTCTCGCTCCAGATCAGGCGACTGCCCCCGACCTGTGCTGTACCCTAAGTTGGCCGGTCTGGCCTCTGTGCTCCAGCCCTCTTATTTTGGGAAACAGGAGCTACTTAAATAAAAGCTAAAGGGACCTCAGAGGTTCTTAAGTACTCGGGTTTAATCCCCCAAAAAATCCTCCACTCTAACACCCTTTGCTTCCTTCTTTTTATTTCAGAAGACAAAAGGAGACCGCTCCTTCAGCTGGTAGGGAGCAGAGGAAGCAATGAATCTTCTTGCACTTTTAGAACTGGAAATTATGTCTTCAGACTTTCTCAACAGAACAACATAGTATGTCAGGAGGTGTACATCACAAAGAATTGTCTCCTTCTCTTTGTCACCCGAAATTTACAGACTTCAAGGTTTTTTACCAAAACTTCACTAAGAGACATTCTCCCTCAAAGATTTTTGATGGGAGGAAATGTTATAAAATAATTGTGTCGGCCGGCGCAGTGGCTCATGCCTGTAATCCCAGGACTTTGGGAGGCCGAGGTGGGCGGATCATCTGAGGTCAGGAGTTTGAAACCAGCCTGACCAACATGGTGAAACCCCGACTCTAGTAAAAAACAAAAAAAAATTAGCCGGGCGTGGTAGCACGCGCCTGTGATCCCAACTACTCGGGAGGCTGAGGCAAGAGAATCTCTTGAACCCAGGAGGCGGAGGTTACAATGACCCAAGATGGTGGCCATTGCACTCCAGCCTGGGGGACAAGAGTAAGACTCTGTCTCAAAAAAATAAATAAATAAATAAATAATCATGTCAACATAGAACATTAATGCTGTAATAAATATATTAATTTAAAATAATGAAATAGGCATAATTTCCTATTATTTTCATTTACACTGTTCTTGTTTATAGGTATAACGTATAACAAAAATGAAACTCTACATTAACCTAGAAAACTAGTCCGCCTTTAAAGTATGCTTCTTCCCTAGTGTCTTTGGATTCCAATATTTTTCCCAATTTTTTTTTTTTGCATGGGGAGATTCATTCTCATTCATTCTCTCTCTTTCTCTCTCTCTCTATCTCTTCCTCCCCCTCTCCCTCTCCCTCTTCCTCTCTATCACCTTAGTAACCTGGACTGCTCTTATTGGTTGCATTCTCCTTCGTGGCATTTAATAGCCATAGGAGCGGGTTTCTCTTTCCAGTGCAATTCCGATGGAGTTAGTTATGAGTCCAGAACTAGTAAGTCAAGTGTTCCAGGCATAAAACCAAGCATGAACTCCACTACTTTGTAGCTTCGGCAGGTAGTCTGATGCCTGAAACATAATAGGTATTCAATAAATGTGGAACTGAATACAAAAATTAGCCAGGTGTGGTGGCGAGCACCTGTAGTCCCAGCTACTGGGGAGGCTGAGGCAGGAGAATCGCTGGAACCTGGGAGGCAGAGATTGCAGTGAGCCGAGACCATGCCACTGCACTCCAGCCTGGGCGACAGAGCGAGACTCGGTCTAAAAAAAAAAAAAAAATGTTGAACTGAGTAAAGGGAATTGATAGGTATTCTACAGCACTTAAATCCCAGAGGAAGAAGACCTGTGAAGAAACTCAAAATTTCAGGAAGATCTTGGAGACAAGTAAAATTATTAATATGCCAAAGTGATATTCTACAAAGCTCAGCTTTGTTATGTAGCTGGAAGAAGATAATGAAATATTTCAGGCTGGGCGTGGTGGCTCACACCTGTAATCCCAGTACTTTAGGAGGCCGAGGTGGGTAGATCACGAGGTCAGGAGTTCGAGACCAGCCTGGCCATCATGGTGAAACCCTGTCTCTACTGAAAATACAAAAATGAGCTGGACATGGTGGCACGTGTCTGTGGTCTCAGCTACTCAGGAGGTTGAGGCAGGAGATTTGCTTGAACCTGGGAGGCGGAGGTTGCAGTGAGCTGACATTGGGCCACTGCACTCCAGCCTGGGAGACAGAACAAGCCTCCGTCGAAGGAAAGAAAGGAAAGAGAGAAAGAGAGAAAGAGAGAAAGAAAAGAAAGAAAAAGAAAGAAAGAAAGAAAGAAGGAAGGAAAGAAAGAAAGAAAGAAAGAAAGAAAGAAGGAAAGAAAGAAAGAAAGAAAGAAAGAAAGAAAGAAAGAAAGAAAGAAAGAAAGAAAGAAAGAAAGAAAGAAAGAAAGAAAGAAAGAAAGAAAGAAAGAATTCAAACAGGAAGAGGTTTTGTTGAAGGCAAAAGTTACTGTCTGTTATAGAATCAACAGAAGCAAGAAAAAATGTCCAAGCTAGAGGAAGCCCATTAGTGTGATGGTAGGAAAGTGTTTTTAACAGGTTATCCAAATAAGCAGCTGCTGGAATAAAAAGGCAAAGCACTATGAATCCAGAAAAGCTCTAAGGAACTGAATGCAGTCTTCTTTCAAAGTATGGCCATAGTTGCAAGCAACAGGGGTGAAATTGTATCTGCTCTGTCAATGTGTTAAGTAGCATCCTTGCTCAGTCTGAGAAAATCATGACTGAGGCTGGGTGCAGTGGCTCATGCCTAAAATCCTAACATTTGGGAGGCCAAGGCAGGCAGATCGCTTGAGCTCAGGAGTTCAAGACCCACCTGGGCAACATGGTGAAACCCCATAGCTATAATAATAATAATAGTAATAACAAAAATAATAATACAAGATTAGCTGGGTGTGGTGGCATATGCTTGTAGTACCAGCTACTGGGGAGGCTGAGGTGGGAGGATTGCTTGAGCCTAGGGGGAGGGGAAGGTTGCTGTGAGCCAAGATCACACCACTGCACTCCAGCCTGGGTGACAGAGCCAGATCCTGTCTCAAAAATAATAATAATAATAATTTTTAAAAATCACATCTGCTGAGATTCTCACCTCACTGAAAGACCAGTTAGATATTCATTCATGCTTAGGTGTAATATCCAGAGAGAACTTCAAACTCTCCCTTCTTCTCTGATATAAAACACTTTGTGAGGAAAACAGAGAATGAAAAAATAATGGAAGAAAAGCAAGAATCTAGATGTATGCCTCCACAACAAAGTTCATGAGAAGCATAAGGGGAGAGGGCTCATATAAAACCAAACTGAATTTTGGGAGGCTGTGCAGAAGAATCAATTGAGCCAGGAGCTATGACTGTACCACTGCACTCCAACCTGGACAACAGAGCAAGACTTTGTCTCTAAATAAAATAAAAAGTAAAACCAAACAGAAATATTTTGTTTATCTTTGTTTTCCTCAAATCTCTTAACCAGGATGCCCAGAATGGAAAGGGTTTATTTAATAAAAGGCCTTATTTGCCCTTGAGAACCAGCGTGCTACAGCTTTCACGTGTCTTTGAGTATAACGGAGGACACATTTAAAAATAAGAATCCAAATTATAATGGCTCTGAACCCCCACCTTGCAAATTATCAGAATATCAGCCCTCTCTTGAATTTCTTTTCCTTCTCTACTATGAGGGAGTCCCCAGGGAAGGTATCCCCCACATATGCCTGAAATAATTGAACAAAGCATTCATCAGTTTCTTTCTTTTTTTTTTTTTTTTTGAGACGGAGTCTCACTCTGTTGCCCAGGCTGGAGTGCAGTGGCCAGATCTCAGCTCACTGCAAGCTCCGCCTCCCGGGTTCCCGCCATTCTCCTGCCTCAGCCTCCTGAGTAGCTGGGACCACAGGCGCCGCCACCTCGCCCGGCTAATTTTTTGTGTTTTTTTAGTAGAGACGGGGTTTCGCTGTGTTAGCCAGGATGGTCTCGATCTCCTGACCTTGTGATCCGCCCGTCTCGGCCTCCCAAAGTGCTGGGATTACAGGCTTGAGCCACCGCGCCCGGCCGCATTCATCAGTTTCATTCGTGTCTCTACTTCAGATATTCTTCAGTCCCTGCTGTTCTGGGACACTGGTCTCTCTCTTTAGCCAATGCAACCTTCACCATTGCTTTAGATTTTGGCAGGAAGAAGCACTGGCCTCTCTTCACCAGGACATGACAAACACAGGCCCTTCCCATCAAAGTTTTCCCCAACACAGCTAAGAACAGGTTGTAACTCCTAACAATATTTAGAAAAAAAAGAAAAATCCAAAGTGTAACTTGCAAGTATGATATAGCTACTCTCAAAGTCTCATGGACTATGGAATAGACACAGACCTGGCCTTACTGTCAGGCTTCCATTCTGGTTCATGTGGCTGAAGATAGTTTCACCTCTCCAGCAAGAGTTCCCCTGACTGTGTCTTAGGCATTTACTCCCAATCACTGTGAAGAAAACAACTCTCCTTACCCAGGTTAGGGTCCACTTTCCAAGTCCCATTTTCTGTCCCAGGTGCTATCTCTTCCTAGAATGACTAACCATGGAAGTATCTACTTTTCTGGAGGAAACCCCACCCTGCATGCCCAAGGGTATGATCTTGACCTCTGATTCAACAGGGCCATCATTATCAGAACACAATAGTCAACATCAGCACATTTCTCACAAAGGTTGAATTATTCAGTCTTTACACATGGGTCAAGGTAAAGCCTTGTCAAAGCCAGTCCAGTCCCTGTGCATAATTATCTCTCCAGTAGAGCAGTGAAAATCATGCCTGTCCTTGCTTTCCTATATTCATTAGGTCTCAGTTTCTGCTCTCCAAAGAGCAGGGGCTCAAAAGGACATTCACATCTCCACAGAAATAATAATGCATTGACACATATATGCTCTAAATCTGCAGAGAGGAAAGAAACAGATTTTCTGTTCTTCTCTTCAATGTCTGCAGAAGCGGTACTTCTACTCCACACACAAAGATTTGCATATTCAAATGAAGCACTCTGTTTCTCAGTCTAAAGCATTTATATTCAGGTTAATGGTTGCTTTATAGTTTTCTAAGAGTAATACATGTCTACTTGCTTGAATATGAGTAATTAAACAATTCATGTAGTTTTCCCAGAGTAGTCTGCTCTTGAAGAAATGCTCGGCCGGGCGCGGTGGCTCACGCCTGTAATCCCAGCACTTTGGGAGGCCGAGGCGGACGGATCACGAGGTCAGGAGATCGAGACCATCCTGGCTAACACGGTGAAACCCCATCTCTACTAAAAATGCAAAAAATTAGCCAGGCGAGGCGGCGGGCGCCTGTAGTCCCAGCTACTCGGGAGACTGAGGCAGGAGAATGGCGTGAACCCGGGAGGTGGAGCTTGCAGTGAGCCGAGATCGCGCCACTGCACTCCAGCCTGGGCGACTAAGCGAGACTCTGTCTCAAAAAAAAAAAAAAAAAAAAAAAAAAAGAAATGCTCTAGTTTTCCCATTTATCAGGACAGAAAACCACATTCAGTTTAAGAGATAGTTTTTCTACCTAACCTTTAGACCTGTGGTTAGCCCCCATTACATTTAGAAGAGGTGTTTTTTATATGGAAATATAAGCAGTGCACGTGCTTTTTAAAATTCCAAACTACAAACATCTATTGAGCGTTTACTATGTGTTAGGCACTGTGACAATGTTCTAGAATATGTAAGGCATAGCCCAGATATGGGAAAAGGAAATAAATCAAGAAGTTTATTTAAAAAAATTCTTCACAACGTAAGAGAGAGTGTTAGATGTATGTAAATTAGCTATAATACAATACACGGAGCAGGAGAAAAGTACTATAAGAGCACAACAAATGGTATAATTATGTAGGCTTAGTTAGGAGAGACAGTGAAGCCTTACAGAGAAAGCATTTGTGTTGGGCCTTGAGGACTAGAGTAGGGTCTTGATTGTGAAGAAGGCAGCAAAGATGGGTATGGGATGAGGAGTGACATTTAAGTAGAGGAAATTGTATAAGCAAAGATACAGAGGTCCAAATAAGCATGAGTATAGCATGCTCTAGAAACTGCAAGTATCCCTGAATGGATAGCATGTGAGGTGCCTTGGCCAGAAAGAGATGGACAAAAGCCAAATCATGTAGGACCTTCATTGCCATGCTTAGGAGTTTGAACTCTGTTGCATAGTCAGTAGGCAGTCATTGGCGATTTTTAAATAGAGAAGTGACAAGATCAGATCTGTGTTTAAAAATGATAATTTTGATAGCAAAGGATTAAATTAGAATACCAAGAAATTATTTGCTGGGGGAAAATGGATTCTGAAAACAATAGAATATCTTTAATGAAGCATCAGAAGCATTTATAATAGGTGTCTCAGATTTGGGTGACAGGCTTTATTATATTCTCCAATTATGACTCATTTTTCTTATATTCCCAGCTAGTTTTCAGCCATTATTCTAGCAACAAACATAAATGAAACAAAGCAAATTAATTAATTTATTCAAAAAAAAGTATTGGTGGTCCAATATGTGCAAGTCCCTAGGCCATATGCTGACAGAATTCCAGAATTCAAAGATGAATAAAACATATCTCCAATCTTCATAGAACTTACAGTCTCATGCAACTGGAAAAATTACTTCAACATTTATTAAATCATCAGTTTATGTAGATTGATATTCAATATACGTTGGCTAAAAAAAAGATATAAAGGGGAAAGGCAGGAAATATATGAGAAATAGCCCAAAAAATGTGAGCAAAGAAAATATATAAAGAAGAAATCAGAATAGCTCATTTTTCTTGGCCAAGCGCCATGGCTCACACCAGTAATCTCAGAACTTTGGGAGGCTGAGGCAGGTGGACTGCTTGAGACCAGGAGTTCGAGACCAACCTGGCCAACATGGCAAAACCCCGTCTCTACTAAAAATACAAGAATTAGTTGGGCATGATGGTGCGTGCCTGTAGTCCCAAATAAATACTTGGGAGGCTGAGGCAGGAGAATCACTTGAACCCAGAAGGCAGAGGTTGCAGTGAGCCGAAATCACGCCACTGCACTCTAGCATAGGCAAGAGAGTGAGACCCTATATTAAAAGAAAAAAAAAAAAAAAACAGAAAATAGTGTCAGTTGACCACTTGCTCTGTGAAATGAGATATTTAGTATTTGTATACTTCCTCCTACCTCCATATTCCAACTCCCAATTTTATTGTTTCTATTATTTCTATTTTGTCAGGGTTTATAATATTTATAGCTTTTGGCAGTCATACAAGGTGACTTCAAAAAGTTTATGACAAAAGGGAATTAAAAGATAAACATAAAAATATAAACTTTCTCAATATAAGCTCCATCAAGTTCAAGGCACTTTTGTAAGTGATGATATCAGCCATTTAGTCCATCCCTAAATGAGCATCTTGGGAATTTAATCATGTCAATGCAGTCTTTTACATTAAAATGTGTGCCCTTTAAAGATTATTTAATATTAGGAAACAAAAAGAAGTTAGAAGGATGGCAAGGTGGATGCCTAGTGATTTCCCATCAAAACTCTGACAAAATTGCCCTTGTCTGATGAGAGGAATGAGCAGCAGGAATACTGTCATGGTGGAGGAGGAATCTCTGGTGAAGCTTTCCCAGTCTTTTTTTTTTTTTTTTTTTTTTTTTTTTTGCTAAAGCTTTGGCTAACTTTCTCAAAACATTCTCATAATAAGTAGATGTTTTGGTTCTTTGGCCCTTCAGAAAATCAACAAGCAAAATGCCTTGAGAATCCCAAAAAACTGTCGCCATGACCTTTGTTCTTGACTGGTCCACTTTTGTTTAGACTGAACCGTTTCCACTTCTTGGCAGTCATTGCTTTGATTGTGTTTTTGTCTTCAGCACAATCTCGTAAAGCCATGGTAAACTGTTAGAGCCATGTTTCATCTTCTGATACAATTCTTTGAAGAAATCCTTCAGGATCTTGATCCCACTTATTTAAAATTTCCTTTGAAAGTTCTGCTCTTGTCTTCGGTTGATCTGGATGCAATGGTTTTGGGAATCCTCAAGTGGAGAGTTTGCTCAGGTTTAATTTTTCAGTCAGAATTGTATAAACTAAACGAGCTGAGAGGTCTGTGGCATTGGCGATTGTTTCTACTGTTAATCACTGGTCCTCTTCAATTAGGGCATGAACAAGATTAATTTTTTCCTCACAAATTGATGTGGATGGCCTGCCTCTGTGGGCTCCGTTGTCGACATCATCTTGTCCCTTCTTAAAATGAGTTATCCTGTTGCAAATTGCTGATTTCTCTGGGACATTTTCCCCATAAACTTTTCATAAAGCTTCAGTGATTTCACCATTCCTCCACTCAAGCTTCCACCATAAGTTTGATGTTTGTTCTTAGTTCAATTTTAGCAGAATTCATGTTCCTCTGATAGGAGCTTCTCAAACGGATGTCTTACCCTTTTTAGTGCTTCAAACTAGATCCTGTTCAACATGTTATAAAAGTTATTATAAGTTTATTTTCATGCAAGAAATTTTTGAAATCAAGGCATAGTTTTTTGGGGGTTTTGCTGTTGTTGTTGCTATTGTTTGTTGTTTTCTGAGACAGGGTCTTGTTCTGTTGCTCAGGCTGGAGTGCAGTGGTGCAAGCATGGCTCAACCTCCTGGGCTCAAGTGATCCTCCCACTTCAGCCTCCCAAGTACCTGGGACTACAGTGCATGTCACCACACTCAGCTAATTTTTAAATTTGTTTTTTTTTTTTTTTTTGTAGAGTCGAGGGGTCTCGCTTTGTTGACCCAGGCTGGTCTTGAACTCTGGGCCTTAAGCAATCCTCCCACCTCAGCCTCCCAAGTAGCAAGGACTACAGGCTTCTAAAGAATAGAGGCAAGGTGAGGAGCCACACCTTACTGCACCAGAATATTCGGTTTCTTTTATTGTCTCCCCCACTTTTTTGTTGAGACAGAGTCTCACTCCGTCATCCAAGCTAGAGTGCAGTGGCAGTCTTGGCTCACTGCAACCTCTGCCTCCCAGGCTCAAGTGAGTCTCATGCCTCAGCCTCCCTAGTAGCTGAGATTACAGGCATGTGCCACCATGCTCAGCTAATTTTTGTATTTTTAATAGAGATAGGGTTTCACCCTGTTGGCCAGGTTGGTCTCAAACTCTTGGCCTCATGTGGTCTACTTGCTTAGGCCTCCCAAAGTGTTGGAATTACAGGCGTGAGCCACCCTGGTTTTCTTGGTTTGTTTATTTATTTATTTTTTAACATTTCACTTATGTGTAAGGTTTTCTCCTTTACTTTGTTGTAGCTGCTGTTTGAACTTTGTCAATGTATTTTTGTTGTTCATTTCATTAGCTATTGGTGCACAGAAAAATCTGTGACTTTATCTAATTCTTCTATCCTTACTCAGAAGTTACTTAGCTGAGCTCAACTGGGCTTGAAGCAGTTGCAAATCAAAGATATTTTCATAAAGAGGTTCAAACAGAAGAGAAAGGAAGAATAAACATTCCACAATGCACATGCTAATTATTCAGTAAATGCCTGCAGAATTAATTTCAAAGGTTGCCTGGGCATAGTTCAATTAATTAAAATTGCAAATCATGATTACACCTTATCATTTCACTTTTTCCATTATAGTAATAAGGGAGTATTCACTATATGCCAGAGACTATGGTGAGTACTTTACATATATTATCTAATTGAATTCTCACAATAGTGTGGTTAGATTGTGCTACTGTTATCATCCCCATTTTATAGATGAGGAACTTTCAGTGCAATGAGACTAAATAACTTGTTGAAAGAACACAGCTATCAAGAGGCAAGACCTGGACTCATGTCCAAGTGTCTGGTGCCAAACACTGTGTTTTTAACAACTACATTACACAGCCTTCATTTTCAGCAATTTAGTGGAAAGAGCATTGAATGTGGAGTCAGAATACCTGAATACAAGCCCCAGCTCTAACATTCTATGCTATGTAATCTTGGCAAGTCATTTAAATTCTGTTTCTCATTTGTAAAATGGGGATTATAATGCCTTCCCTGGTTGTTCTGAGAATCATAAGACTTTTGCTTAAAAATGGCAGGTTGAACGCACACATTTACCTCTGCTGTCATACTGAACCACTGAAGCAACAGTAAAGTGATGTTTAAAAGGCTTTAACCAGGTCAGGTGAGGTGGCTCATGCCTATAATCCTAGCACTAGGGAAGGCTGAAGTAGGTGGATCCCTTGAGCTCAGGAGTTTGAGACCAGATTGGGCGATGTGGTGAAATCCAATTTCTACAAAAATTACAAAAATAAGCACCTGGTGGTGCACAGCTGTAGTCCCAACTACTTGAGGGGCTGAGGCAGGAGGATCCCTTGAGCCCGGGAGGTGGAGGTTGCAAAGAGCCAAGATCATGCCACTGCATTCCAGCCTGGGCGACAAAGAGAGACTCTGTCTCAAAAAAAAAAAAAAGAAAAGAGAAAGAAAAAGAAAAAAATAAATAAATAAATAAAAGGCATAAACCTAAAAGACCAATTTAATGGAAAGGAGCCACAACAACAACATTTTGCAATCCAGAAAGCTTATGGATGAGTAATAATGGACTGAGCAAACCCAAGAAAGCTGAATCCAAAACTAGCAGGGGAAAGCTGAGAAGCAACCTGATCTGCACTGTAGAATGCACAAAATATTTAGAAATTGATTCACCCAGTTCTTTTGGAAATGAAGGTAGAATTGAAAACAGGAGGACTGTTAGAAAGTCAATTTAAGAAGCAATTCCCTTCTCTGACTCTGTGCAGCCAAGAGATTTCTTTTCTTCACCCTATCAGAAAACTGAAGGGTAATTCTGTGGAGAGACTAAAACAAAATTTCTGAACCAGAATGGGGTCGCCAGAAATTTAAGAAATATCTCTAACATAAAATATAGAGACTAAAACAAAAGGAAAAGAGGCAACTTGGAGAAGAGAAAAACTAAGTAGGCAAAAGAAAAATTTCAAAATGGAAATTACTAGTAAATATCCTAATGGTGATAGAAGATCTTGCATCCAGTAAATAAGTCTGGGATGCCATTTAGAAAAATAGGGGAAAAATGCATTCTGAGAATTAAAAATAACATTTGCAAATGGAAAATAAAATAGGATAAGTGAAAAATAAAACTAAATAGAAATAGAAATAGGATGAGAGTGCCAGACATGGTGGCTTACATCTATAATCCCAGTCAGCACTTTGAGAGGCTAAGATGGGAGGATGGCTTGAACTCAGGAATTTGAAACCAGCCTGGGCAACATAGTGAGACCCTGTCTCTACAAAATAAAAATTTTAAAATTAGCCAGGTGTGGTGGGACGTGCCTGAGCACAGGAGGTCAAGGCTGCAGTGAGCTGGGATCATGTCACTGCACTCAAGCATGTGGGCGATAGAGCAAGATCCTGCGTTAAAAAAAAAAAAAAGGCTAGGTGTGGTGGCTCACGCCTGTAATCCCAGTACTTTGGGAGGCCGAGGCAGGTGGATCACCTGAGGTCAGGAGTTCCAAGACCAGCCTGGTCAACCTAGTGAAACCCCGTCTCCACTAAAAATACAAACAATTAGCTGGGTGTGGTGGCAGGTGCCTGTAATCCCAGCTACTCGGGAGGCTGAGGCAGGAGAATCACTTGAACCTGGGAAGGCAGAGGTTGCAGTGAGCCAAGATCGCGCCACTGCACTCCAGCCTGGGCAATAAGAGTGAAACTCCATCTCAAAAAAAAAAAAAAAAAAGGGAAAAATGGAGGGCAAAAAATTATCAAAGGCATAATTCAAGAAAATTTCCCATCATTAAGGGCATGAATTTCCAAATTTAGAGTGACTACCACGTGTCCAGCACAATGGATAGAAACAAATCCACACCATAACATACCACTGTGAAATTTTAGAACACTAGGAACAAAAATAAGCTTCCAGAAAAGGAAAAAAAAAAAGTTACAAAAAGCATTAGAGTTACATCGAACTTCTCAACAGCAACGTTGGAATCAAGAAAATAATAGAACAGCACTTACAGATTCTGAGCAAAATTATTTCCAATCTAGAATTCTATACCCAAATACACTACTCTTGAGTAAAAAGACACTTTTAGGCATGTAAGAACTCAATATCTAATATCTTATACTCATATATACCCTTCTTCAGGAAGCTTTTGAGGAATGGGCTCCCCAAAAATGTCAGAGCAAACAAAGACAAAAGAAATAAGAATACATGGTAGATTGTGTATTATGTCACCTGTAATCCCAACATTTTGGGAGGACAAAGTGGAAGGATCACTTGAGCTCCAGAGTTCAAGACCAGCCAGGGCAATATGGCAAAAATCCATCTCTACAAAAAATACAAAAATTATCTGGGTGTGGTGTGGCACACACTTATAGTCCCAGTTACTCGGGAGGCTGAAGTGGGAGGATCACTTGAGCTGAGGAGCTCAAGGCTGCAGTGAGCCAAGATCATGCCACCGTACTCTACCCTAGGTGACAGGGCAAGACCCTATCTCACAAAAAAATAAAAATAAAAGATTGTGTTATGTCTTCAAATATTCACTGCCGTCTCTATTTCTACCTAACCTACTGACATTAAACTTGACCACTGATTTGGTTTGAACAATAGAATGTTTAAGTGAAAACATGTATATTATTGACCTTTTCTTTCCCAAAAGACTGGCATGGCCCAGATGAAGCTTGCTCCTGGGTCCTGGGAAGAAGCCAACATGGAGTAGAGGACGCAGCCAACCCACAGAGGATGTCTAATGAAAGTGAGAAATAAATCTTTTTTGTTGTAAGCCACTCACATTTTGGAGTCATTCTTGAAAAAAAAAAGTATCAAAAGCTGACTAATACACATAGCATCCTAGAAACAGGATCTAACACAGAAAGAGGTAATGTAAATTCTCAGAATAATGGTGAGGTTTGATCCCAGAACAGCTGTGAAGGTAGTCTAGAAAATAATCAAGGTCAGAATGGAGACAATCAGATTGCTCCCAGGTGTTTCCGAGAAGACGAAATTCATAGACTACCTAATATGCCCGACTATGTAGTAATGAGAAAAAATACACTTTTTGGGGAGAATTTGGTTATATGTTAGTGATAATTGTATTAAAACAAAGTAAGAGAAAATAAAAACAAAGCTTGTATTAACTTTAGGAAAAACAAAAACTTGTATAAGAAAGGAAAAGTAATCATAGCACATGTATAAGAATTTACATAATCATAATAATATACTTATTACTAATTTAACTGACAGTACTATATTGGGATAATGGATAGAAAAGTATGTGTGATTGGGGTATGCTGGGGGTTGGAGTAGTTGAAAGAAATAATATATCTTTCATAGATAACACTTCAATTTTAAAAAATCAAGAAATAGCAGTACATGCCAGGCACAATGACTCATGTCTGTAATCCCAGCATTTTGGGAGACCAAGACAGGAGGATTTCTTGAGCTCAGGAGTTCAAGACCAGCCTGGGCAACATAGCAAGACCTCGTCTCTACTAAAAATTAAAAAAAAAAAATTAGCCAGGTGTGGTGGTATGTACCTGTAGTCCCAGGTACCCGGGAGGTTGAGGTAGGAGAATCACTTAAGCCTGGGAGGTCAAAGCAGCAGTGAGCCATGATCATGCCACTACACTCCAGCCTGGGCTACAGAGTGAGATCCCATCTCAAAAAAACATAAAAAAACGAAAAACAGAAATAACAGTAAAAGCATATTATTTAGAAGTATTGAGACAAATACAAAATAAATAGCTAAAATAGCTAAAAGTTATTATGGGGGTGGAGGAGGGGGTATAGGAGGCAGAAATTGAAGCCTAGGGAATTGATTTTTTTGTTTTGTCTTGTTTTGTTTTGTTTCGAGGCAGGGTTTCACTCTGTTGCCCAGGCTGGAGTGCAGTGACCCAATCCCAGCTCATTGGAACCTCTGTTTCCCAGAATTAAGTGATCCTCCCACTTCAGCCTCCCAAGTAACTGGGATTATAGGCATGAGCCACCATGCCCAGCCCTGATTTTTTCTTTTTTTGTAATAGGCCTTGTAGAACTATTTGACTCCTAAACTATGTACATGCTTAGTTTTGACTAAAACAAACAAACATTCCAGCACAGAGGCACCTTGAGGCTTAAGAATTCAAAAGACACAAAAGAAACAATTTGATAAATCAATACGACACACATTTACACACCAGCAAAAAAAAAAAAAAAAAAAAAAAAAAGAAGAAGAAGAAAAGAAAAAGGAAAAGGAGAGAGTTTGAAAGGACTTTGTAAACTCTAAAACACAAGGAACAAGTTAGAAGACTCCATAGCATGGAAGCAAGAGAACATTGATAAGAGTATGGACTCTAGGTTCCAATAATCCCAGTTTACACTCTAGTTCTGCTATATACCAGCTGTGTGACCTTGAAAATGCTGCTAAGTCTCAGTTTCCTTATTTGTAAAACAGGTATAATAATAGTCCCTCCCTATGAGAAACTGTGAGAGTAAAATGAGATAAGCCTTTGCACAAAGAAAACATTGGAAAGTTTTAGCTACTATTAATCTCTTGTCCCTTCATCTTCTCTGTAGATTAATAGACATTAAATGGAGGACTAAAATAGTTTAAGGGAAAATCTAAACCAAAAATCTGAGATGATACACAAACTGGAGAACCAGCATATGAGCACCTGAAAACAGTGATTGTTATGTTATCGCTTCAGGAGTGTAATTGGTGAGCCAATTGCCTTAGAGCTACAGCTATTCATGCCTTCTTCTGTCCCCTTTCCTTTCCTTTTCCTTCTTCATCCTGACCATTGTCATTATCATCATCTTTTAATGCTTACTGAGCATTTCATTCATTCAGCAAATATTTATTGAATGCCTAATGAGCTTCTTTTAGTCTCTGATTCCCATATGCTCAGCTGATTTAGCTACATTATTTAGACAACAGGTTAAGACTATAGCTATGGAAAGGAACGTTTTTTCTGCAACAAGAAGTAGGTGTGATCAGTAACAAGTAAGGAGGCAAATTAATCTAAGAGCAACCACAGGGCATCCAACTCTCACAGAAGGTCATTTTCCTTTATAACTAGTGCAATTCTCCTTCCAAACACCATTCCATTTCCCTAATCTAGTAATCACAAAATGTGATTTTTCCAATTAAGTTTTTATGTTATTTTAAATACACTTGGTTCTTCCTTGAATTCTAGGGAGCAAGTTTTTTTGTTTGTTTGTTTTGAGACTGAGTCTTGCTCTGTCACCTAGGCTGGAGTGCAGTGATGAGACCTCGGCTCACTGCAACCTCCGCCTTCTGGGTTCAAGCAATTCTGCTTCAGCCTCCGAGTAGCTGGGATTGCAAGCATGTGCCATCATGCCCAGCTAATTTTTGTATTTTTAGTAGAGACGGGATTTCATCATGTTGCCCAGGCTGGTCTCAAACTCCTGGGCTCAAGCGATCCACCAGCCTTGGCCTCCCAAAGTGCTGGGATTACAAGCATGAGCCACCACACCCACCAGAATGTAGTTATTTTTGTTGTTGCTGTTGTTGTTTTTTCTACCCATCACTCAGAGATGTTGCCAGGGCTGAGGCATTCTTTTTTTTTTTTTTTTTTTTTTGAGATGGAGTCTTGCTCTGTCACCAGGCTGGAGTGCATTGGCGCGATCTTGGCTCACTGCAACCTCCACCTCCTGTGCTCAGGTGATTCTCCTATGTCAGCCTCCTGAGTAGCTGGGACTACAGGCACACGCCACCACACCCAGCTAATTTTTGTATTTTTAGTAGAGACAGGGTTTCACAATATTGGCCAGGCTGGTCTCGAACTCCTGATCTTGTGATCCACCCACCTCAGCCTCCCAAAGTGCTGGGATTACAGGCATGCGCCACTGCACCCAGCCCGGGCCGAGGCATTCTTGAGGACCATGAGGCATTCTTAAGGACCACCATTCCTTCACTGAGAGAGTACCCAGAGTTAAATGGTACTTTCTGTGACTCAAAGTTTAAAAGACAAAAGAATGCTTGAAGAACTGCCTCAGTGTCCTTTACACACATCCAGTTGTTCTTTTCTACCCCCCACTCCCAGCCTCTTTTATCCTTCTTATCCATACAGCTGAGCCCTTTGGACCTGAAGTTTCCACCCAACCCATCCCTAGGACCATCCTGACTAGTCTTTATCCCAACACCCAGTGTAAACTTGCCATTGCTGCTCTGGTTCTGGTCTTATGCTACAATTTCAACAGAGTTCAGATTTCTGAGATCTAGCCCCTGCTTCTGGTATCTGAGCTCCTTTTTGATTCCTTTAATTGGCTCTCTTGTCCTAATACACCATGAAATCACAGTCCCTCAGAGATGGAGTCCAATATGCTCCTACTACTCTCCCATTGCAGATTCTGCTATTTGCAACATCCCTTACTTAAATAACAGGCTGTTTATCAGGATCTCTGAATATTCCTTCTTCTGGGTTACCCATCACTGTGCTAGCCATTTTAGAAAAATTCTCTAGCTCCAAGTTATTCCTCCTTCTTGTCAACAACTTCCCAGGCTACCCTCCCTTTTGATGTGTACCACTGAGGCTGAACTTCCTTCTAGAACCTGCAGCTGGGTTCATCTTATACTTGTCTTGACCCAGTGTACCTTGTCCACCTATAGTTAATCAGAACATACTGTCCCTGTCCTAAGATAAGACAGTCATTCAACCAACCTACTGGGCAGAACGTAATTCTCATAAGGAAGTAGGAGGTCTGAATTCTGAGATCAAGGCTACTTGTACGTACATAGCTCTTATACACATATATACACATAACCCATATATACACCATACCATTCCTTACCTACATTGCTATCTGCTTGTGAAAAGCCAGACATATTTCTATTTCCCTAATTTCGAGTCACTGACTGGATTTGAAAGGATATTGCACTAATAAAATAATTAGTTCCATTGGCAGAGATTTCAAGGAAATACAAGGTTTTGCAAATGGGGTATAATAATGACTAATGCAACTTACTATAAGCTAGGCCCTGTTTTAAGTGCTTCATATAAACTAACTCATTTAATCCTCATAACTATCCAGTGAAGTAGGTACTGTTATTATCCCCATTTCACAAATAAGAAAATTAAAGTAAGGGAGGAGACCACCCCTCATATCATCTTATGCCCAATTTCTGCCTCCAAAGAAAGAAGTAAAAACTAAAAGGCAGAAATGAAACCAAAGGCAGACAGCCTGGGCACCGCACCCTGGGCCCGGCAGTTAAAGATCGACCCCTGACCTAATTGGTTCTGTTATCTATAGATTACAGACATTGTATAGAAATGCACTGTGAAAATCCCTATCTTGTTTTGTTCCGATTTAATTACCGGTGCATGCAGCCCCCAGTCTAGTACCCCCTGCTTGCTCAATCAATCACGACCCTCTCACACGCACCCCCTTAGAGTTGCGAACCCTTAAAAGGGACAGGAATTGCCCACTCAGGGAGCTCGGCTCTTGAGACAGAAGTGTTGCCCATGCCCCCGGCTGAATAAACCCCTTCCTTCTTTAACTCGGAGTCTGAGGAGTTTTGTCTGAGGCTTGTCCTGCTATAAAAGCACAGAGGCTGGGTATGGTGCCTCACGCCTGTAGTTCTAGCACTTCGAGAGGCTGAGGCAGGAGGATCACTTGAGGCCAAGAGTTCAAGAACAGCCTGGGAAACATAGCGAGACCTCATGTCTAAAAAATAATAACAATTTTTTTTTTTTTAATTTGAGACAGAGTCTCATCCTGTCGCCTAGGCTAGAGTGTAATGGCACAATCTCAGCTCAGTGCAACTTCCACCTCCTGGGCTCAAGGGATTCTCCTGTCTCAGCCTCCCCAGTAGCTGGGATTACAGGCACCTGTCACCACGCCCAGCTAATTTTTATATTTTTAGTAGAGAGGTTCACCATGTTGGCCAGGCTGGTCTTGAACTCCTGACCTCAGGTGATCCATCCACCTTGGCATCCCAAAGTGCTGGGATTACAGGTGTGAGCCACTGGGCCCAGATGAAAAAATAATAATAACAATAATTTTTTTTGAATGCTTAAAGCACAGAGAGCTCGAGTAATTTACCAAAGGTCATACAGTTAGAAGAACTGGGTATTGAACCTAAGCAATCCTAGAGGACTACTGTGCTCTACTGCTTCTGATCTTTACATCCTCCTTCAAACTGGATTTTGTAGTCCTTAAAATAAAGTTCAAACTGATTACTCTCAGTGAATCAAGGAACTCCTAGTGCATTTGGCACTGTCTTCATAATACATTTGCTGATGTAAACAGGAAAGCAACCAATTACCAGTAAAGTGTGTTTTGTTTTTATTATTATTATTATTATTATTATTATTATTTTGAGATGGAGTTTCGTTCTTGTCGCCCAAGCTGGAGTACAACGGCATGATCTCAGCTCACTGCAATCTTCACCTCCTGGGTTCAAGCTATTCTTCTGCCTCAGTCTCCCTAGTAGCTGGGATTACAGGTGTCTGTCACCATGCCTGGCTAATTTTTGTATTTTTAGTAGAGACAGGGTTTCACCATGTTGGCCAGGCTAGTCTCGAACTCCTGACCTTGGGTGATCTGCCCGCCTTGGCCCCCCAAAGTGCTGGGATTGCAGGCATGAGTCACTGTGCCCAGCTGTTTTGTATTTATTAAACAATACTATAAAATTCTGATGAAATCCCTATTGTAATTCGGACTTGATGTTTCTTTTTTTGATCTTCAGAAATTGGTCCAGCTGTTTCTCCAGCTGCCTGGTAATTCAACAGGAACAAAATCAGTGAATCAGTTCAAATTCTTAATTCTGAAAAGAATGCATTTCCTTTTGTCTTCATAAGACACCTACATTTAAATTACAGTGCAAAAGCAATCAGGCGCTGTGCGGTCAAATTTACATAATTAGTGTCAGGGGTCTAAAGCAGAAGCAAAAGGGGGCTAGAAATGGATGGAGCTGATAGAGCTGATTATTCCATCCATCTTAGAATCTATTCAAATCTTTTATAATGGAGACATTAAATTGCTGTGCATGTCTCCTTTGTCTCTCTATATTAACGGGGTTTAATTAAGTTAAAGAAAGCTAATTTAACCATAAGTTTTGCATGTTTAGATCTATACTTTTTGGTTTAGAACATGCATGGTAAAACATGTGCCCATGTTGCAAAAGATTTCGTGCCAGTCAGCATTTCTTTGTGACCCATTTGCTCACAGAGCCTGCCACATCTGTCATACTAAACAGCCAGTTCATCTACTGGAAGGCTAATCTTAATAATTTAAGCAAAATTTTCAGAGGCCAGATACCTGCAGTGAATGTGGCATGTGTTCTTCATAGATTTTAGCCATTCTATGTATAGAGACATAGACATATTTCTTAAGACAGCAATAATTGTAGGCTACTGAATCCCACTCAAATTAGTTCAAGTATCAGGGGATGATGTGTATTGAAAAGATACACAAATAACTTATAAAACCAAAACTATGAGGACAGTCAGGTTTCATAAGGGATTTGACGTGGAACTTGAACGTCACAAACTGAAGATATTATTTTCATCTCCTCTAGGCTACATAATGTCTTCTCTCCTTTCTTTGAAGATTGGCTTTTTCTGCTTCAGCATCCCCTTTTGGTAGAAAATGGCAGTCAGCCTCAGCTCTTCATTATCTAACAGTTCCAGTGCCCAATATAAACAAACCAAGGATTCTGTATCCCAATTCCAAACTCCCAGGAGAAAGAATGTAATTAAGTCAGGTGTCTACCTCTTATTCAATCAGCTGTGGGTAGAGGAGCAACATCATACAGTCACTGGGTTGCTTTCTCCACATGAGGAATTGTAGTGAGCCAGCATTCTAAAAAGGATTCACAACACATTGTTGCCATTCTTTGAAATGAGAGATAAGGAGGTAATGCATATGTTAATTAGCTCAATTGGGCCATTCCATAATATTTCAAAACACCATGTTGTATATGATAAATAAATACAATTTTGTTTTGTTTCTGAGATGGTGGTCTCAGGCTGGCCTTGAACTTTTGGGCTCAAAGGATCCTCCCACTTCAGCCTCCTAAGTAGCTGGGACTACAGGCATGCATCTCTACATCCAGCTGATACATAACATTTTTGTCAATTAAAAAATTAAAAAGAAATTTTAAAAATTAGAGATAATGAATTGCAGATACTTAGCATTTAAGCTCTTTAGGATCCACATTTTGTCCATCTTCACATCTCAAATCCATTCTGGTCTCTACTAATAACCCGCAACACTTGATTTTTTTCACTTCTGGATCTGCCAAAATCATCAACCAAGTGTTGACAAGATAGTTGTGAGCATTTGTCAACTTGTACAACTGATGCTGACTCTCCTTGTGGAGAATTTCCTGGAAATTTTATGCTTATGCTTCAAGAAATTTCACAAGTAATGCCTGCAAATATCTCCACCTTGCCCTTGAGTTAGGTGCTCAGTGACCAAAATTAACATCAGGAAAGCCAGTCCACGTCTTTTAGTTTTAACCTCCAAATAAATGAGACCAATGTGAATACCATCTGAGTGTGAAAATGTGTAAAAGAAAAAATCAAGGTGGCCGGGCGCGGGGGCTCAAGCCTGTAATCCCAGCACTTTGGGAGGCCGAGACGGGCGGATCACGAGGTCAGGAAATCGAGACCATCCTGGCTAACATGGTGAAACCCCGTCTCTACTAAAAATACAAAAAACTAGCCGGGCGTGGTGGCGGGCGCCTGTAGTCCCAGCTACTCGGAGGCTGAGGCAGGAGAATGGCGTGAACCTGGGAGGCGGAGCTTGCAGTGAGCCGAGATCGCGCCACTGCACTCCAGCCTGGGTGACACAGCGCGAGACTCCGTCTCAAAAAAAAAAAAAAAAAAAGAAAAAATCAAGGTGATACCCTTATTAACACATTATAATTTTGACTTCCAACCTGAAAATGAGCCACTTCATTAAAATATAGCCATTACCAGAGGTTGCAGTGAGCCGAGATTGCGCCATTGCATTCCAGTCTAGGCGACAAGAGTGAAACTCCATCTTAAAAAATATATATAGCCATACCATTGTCAATTCCAAGTGACATTTCAGGGAAGAATAAGTGGTGACCCATCTAATGACCAAATTCAGTCACAATAATCCCATGTTACTGTAATTTAGCCCAAGCCTCTTTCCATGCAAAGAAAGAGAAAGTGCCCTCCTAATTGTTTTTAATTTTCTTTAATTTTTAACTTTTACATGCTATATGAAAGTTCCCTTCTGGCATCTAGAGTTTCCTAGGTATAGGAGATAAAGATCTCATGCTGAATGGCTTTTTTAACTCACTCAATAAGAACTTAGAATTTTAGGAGTCGAGCTAGAGATGATTTCCAAATGCATCTGTGCAGAAAACGCTGATTATGGATACTAGTCCAGGAATAATCACAGCCATTTTTTGGCCTTCCTAGGTTTTCCAAATGACTCATAAAGGACCTTCTAAATTCAAATAGTGTGTCATGAAATGGGAATGATAAAATACAGAAAGTGGACATTGCTGTTTCTTCTTGATGAATGCAGCTTTTTGTTACCTGATATGAGGCCAGAACAGCCCGTCTAAAACAGGAGTGAGTTGTACTCCATGCCAGCCACTTCCTGTGCTCCCTGCTGTTTCTCTGCTATTTGTGTGACTTCTCCCTGGGGGAAGCAATGCTGCTTTGTCTTTGAGAATGTCTGGTCCAGTGGTTCTTAATCCTGTCTGCAAATTAGAATTACCTGGGAATCGTTAAATATATATATATATACACACACACACATATAAACTGGGAACTGTTAAAAATATATATATATGTTAATTGCACCAATTAAATTAGAATTTCTGGGACCTAGACTTGGATATCAGTGTTTTTAAAAAGCTCTCCAAAAGTTTTAAATGTGCCACTAGAGCTGAGAACCCCCTCAATTAGATTTGATGAAGATAATCTGACCATTATAGACCAATGTTACGCAACCTTTATTTCATTATCACCTCTCAAGGAGCCTTTTTAGACATTTTCCCTAATCATTCCCCCCTAAATTTTTAATATATAGTATATCTATTTGTGTACTGTATATACAATAACATCTGTGTGTTTTGTTTTCGTGTTTTTTTTTTTATTTGGGGGGCTCAAAAATCCTCCTGTGTCAGTCTCTCAAGTAGCTGGGATTACAGGTGCAGGCCACTACACCTGCCTAATTGTCTTATTTTTTGTTAAGGGATAAGTGCTCACTATGTTGCATGAGCCACCACACCCAGCACATCTGACTTTTATAACATTAAAAAAAAAAAAAAAGGCCTGGCATGGTGGCTCATGCCTCTATCCCAGCGCTTTGGGAGGCCAAGGCAGGTGGATCATTTGAGGTCAGGAGTTCGAGACCAGCCTGGCCAACATGGTGTAAACCTGTCTCTACTAAAAATACCAAAAAAAAAAAAAAAAAGAAAAAAGAAAAAATTAGCTGGGCATGGTGGCACTCGCCTGTAATCCCAGCTACTCAGGAGGCTGAGACAGGAGAATTGCTTGAATTCAGGAGGCAGAGTTGCAGTGTGCTGACATTGTGCCACTGCACTCCAGCCTGCATGACAGTGAGACTCTGTCTCAAAAAAAAAAAAACCAAAAAACAAACAAAAAAAACCAGTATGAAGCCTGGGCAACAAAATGAGACCCCCATCTCTACAAAAAGTCAAAAAAAAATTAGATAGGCATGGTAGTACACACCTGTGGTCTCAGCAACAGGGGAGGCCAAGGCAGGAGGATTGCTTGAGCCTAGGAGGTCAAGGCTGCAGTGAACAGTGTTCACGCCACTGCCCTCCAGCCTGGGCGACAGAGAAAGACCCTGTCCCAAAAAATTTAAAACAAAGAGTATGACTTTTTTGCCTTCAAGAACCAATTTTTGGCTAGGCATGGTGGCTCATTCCTGTAATCCAGCACTTTGGGAGGCCAAGGTGGGCAGATCACCTGAGGTCAATTGTTCAATACCAGCCTGGCCATCATGGTGAAACCCCATCGCTACTAAAAATACAAAAAAAAAAAAAAACAACAAAAATCAGCTGACGCGGTGACGGGCACTGGTAATCCCAGCTTCTTGGGAGGCTGAGGCAGGAGAATTGCTTGAACCCAGGAGGTGGAGGTTGCAGTGAGCCAAGACCATGCCATTGCACTCCAGCCTGGGCAAGAAGAACAAAACTCCGTCTCAAAAAAAAAAAAAAAAAGAGAGAGCGAGAGAGAGAACACAGTGGGCATTTCTTTGTTATGGTTCCTCTAACACTGTGACAATGAGCCCAACACTTGCATTATTAACAAGAATGCTTTTAGTAGATTCTCCTAATTATCTCTGGGATCACATCAGGTTTTCTTTATTGGCTTTTAACTGGGTTTCATATTTCCAGTCTGAAGTTTGGGCGTACCCATTGACTAAATTATATAGCCTGAGCAAAACTTGTTTTAGCTTCAAACCTAGAAAATGCAGGTCAATTCAACATCCCTGGGTTTTTGTTGTTGTTTTTGTTTATCAATAGAAGTTCTGCCAGGACTATATAAGATGTCTAAGCCTTATGAAGGCAATAGTCAGGATTTTTCCCGTTACAAACCATGATCATTGGATATATTGCCAAGTACTGTAATCTAGAATGAAATTTGGATACAGTATGCAAAAAAAAAAGTGGAACTTCATAGTTGAAATCAGGCACATCATTTAGAAGTAGCCAGGGGTCACTAAAAGAAATAATGCTAGGCCGGGTGCAATGGCTCACACCTGTAATCCCAGCACATTGGGAGGCCAAGGCGGGCAGATCTCGAGGTCAGGAGATCAAGACCATCCCGGCTAACACGGTGAAACCCTGTCTCTATTAAAAACACAAAAAAATTAGCCAGGCATGGTGGCGGGCACCTGTAGTCCCAGCTAACTCTGGAGGCTGAGGCTGGAGAATGGTGTGAACCCAAGAGGCAGAGCTTGCAGTGAGCTGAGATTGCGCCACTGCACTCCAGCCTGGGTGACAGAGCGAGAGTCCATCTCAAAAAATAAAATAAAATAAAATAATGCTTGTGGAAAGTAAAGATTTAACTTAAACTGATTCACATTATGAAATATGATATTTCTCTCAATTGTTGTTGTAATTAGGTACAGCAATTCCCATTAGTTACTAAAAGACTGTCTAAACTACAAAGTTGGTCTAAGAGCTCGGCAGTTTTTAGAAAGGCTCTTGATTAGAAAAAAAAAGCTGGTTCTTGGTCCTGTGTTCTAGGCTCTATACCAATTACTTTGAAGGACCCCAAACAGTAGATCACATCACAATAGATCCATAATAATTAGAGATGTATCTTGCATTTTAGATAAAATACATTTAGAGATGTAAATTCTATCATGTGTTTCCCACATACTTCTTTCTCTGTGATTTGTCTAGGTTTACCCTGGGAACGAACCTTCACTCTTAGTAACTGTCCCTCACACAACCCTTTTCTGTCATAGTCCATTCCTTGCCTCTGCTTCTGCCCCTGCCCCTATCCCTGCTGCAATGATCTCAAGGATTTGAGGAGACTAAGAGGTTTTCTTTCTACAATTCCATCACTTACTACTTTCTTCAGTTCTGTCCTCTCCTAGGTCATGGAGAAGCAAATTCCTGAGTGTCACAGAGAAGGGTCATTCTCTCAGGATCCTAAAGATGTCACCAGTAACAAACGTTTTATTCTAGTAGATCTGTGATCTCACATAGAAAGTCTAAAAAGCATTCTCCTCACCATATGTTGCTAGAATTTAATGACCAAAACAGGAGCATCTGTGCTTTTTATCACCTGTTCCTGCTGGAAATCTACAAGGTTGGGAAACTCAAACATGATCTCCCCAACTCTTTTTGGGGAAGGGCATTATTGAAAGATCCAGGTCTTTTCTAGTAGCCTAGAGACTTCTGGAGCCATGAGGGATACTGTAGAAACCCTTGAATTGACTGGGTCCAGTTTATTGTGGAGAGAAGATTTTCTGCATGACCCAATTGGATGCACACTTTCTCAAAACTGGACCCTAGCTCTTCCAGTTCCTCCATGGAGATAGGAAATTGATAGACGGTTTCTGGGCGGCAACCCGCTGCCCTGTGCTTCCTTTAGTTCTCTCTGTCCCTAACCTATTTCCTACTGTTTATCCACACAGTTACAGCACTATCTGGTGCAGTTCTTTGCTCACTTTTGGTTTTTCTCGTGAATCGGGAATCTGGCTTTGACCTGGCATTTCAGTACCAGGACTAATTGAGTCACTGGGAGGATGATTTGAATATTCATAGTCGACTCTGGGCAATCACTGTCTGGCCATGGGGAGATTGTTGAAGTGTAAGCAATACTGCCCCCTTCTGGAAGACAATAGTTATATTCTTGTGGCAGAAATGGCAACAAAGGAAAGAAACCTCTGCTTTTTTTTTTTTTTTAATTATACTTTAAGTTCTAGGGTACATGTGCATAACGTGCAGGTTTGTTACATATGTATACTTGTGTCATGTTGGTGTGCTGCACCCATCAACTCGTCAGCACCCATCAACTCGTCATTTACATCAGGTATAACTCCCAATGCAATCCCTCCCCCCTACCCCCTCCCCGTGATAGGACCCGGTGTGTGATGTTCCCCTTCCTGAGTCCAAGTGATCTCATTGTTCAGTTCCCACCTATGAGTGAGAACATGCGGTGTTTGGTTTTCTGTTCTTGCGATAGTTTGCTGAGAATGATGGTTTCCAGCTGCATCCACGTCCCTACAAAGGACACAAACTCATCCTTTTTTATGGCTGCATAGTATTCCATGGTGTATATGTGCCACATTTTCTTAATCCAGTCTGTCACTGATGGACATTTGGGTTGATTCCAAGTCTTTGCTATTGTGAATAGTGCCGCAATAAACTTACGTGTGCTGCTTTTTTTTTTTTTTTTTTTTTTTTTTTTTTTTTTTTTTTTTTTTTTTAATGGTA
>NC_037674.1:19632321-19638616 GCF_003255815.1 Theropithecus gelada
TTTTTGAGACAGAGTCTCATTGTTGCCCAGGCTGGAGTGCAGTGGTGGCACCATCTCAGATCATTGCAACCTCTGCCTCCTGGGTTTGAGTGATTCTCCTGCCTCAACCTCCCTTGTAACTGGGATTACAGGCTCCTGCCACCACACCTGGCTAGTTTTTTCCTTTTTTTTTTTTTTTTTTTTTTTTTTGAGAGGAAGTCTCGCTCTTGTCCCCCAGGCTGGAGTGCAATGGCGCGGTCTCAACTCACTGCAACCTCCACCTCCCAGGTTCAAGCAATTCTCCTGCCTCAGCCTCCTGAGTAGCTGGGATTACAGGCACCTGCCACCATGCCTGGCTAATTTTTCTATTTTTAGTAGAGACGGGCTTTCACCGTGTTGGCCAGGCTGGTCTCAAACTCCTGACCTCAGGTGATCTGCCTGCCTCGGCCTCCCAAAGTGCTGGGATTACAGGTGTGAGCCACTGTGCCCGGCCTTAACCTGTGCTTTTCTACTTTGTACTTTTTTGAATTGTTTGAATTTTGCTATTTGTATGAATGAATCTTATTTTAAAATAAATTTAGCCCATTAGAAAATTAATTAAATTAAATTAAATTTCAAAAAGTGAAAAAAAATCTAGGATATTTTAAGATATCCTAAAAAATATTCTGTTGTTTAAGTCATTTAAAGTTTGCCCTGGCTCCACCTCTAACTATCTCTGTAAGTTTAACCATTTGAAATATTTTCTTCATTAGTAAAATGTGGGAGGTGAATTTGATGACACTTAAATTACAATTATTGCTCTATATTGTCCCACTAAACTTTTCCCAACCTTCTTTTATCAGATACAGTAATCAATGTGTATGTAACCCACATAACAGAAAAATGAAAACCTTTTAGTAATGAGGTTAAATCAAAACAGGGTCATTCTAACCTGATGGTTCTTAGACATAGCTGCACATTAGAATCCATCTGCGGAGATTTAAAAATTCCACTTTCTGATCCTCACCCCAGACCAATTATATTAGACTCTCTGGTGTGGGTCTCGGCAATAGGCATCTTTTAAAAGCTTCTCAAATGATTCCAAAGGGCAACTAAGATTGAGAATTACGCCAGTTAAATTGTTGCCTGATCTAAAAAACATCTCCTTTACAGAGCTTAAAATTACACTACAAAATCATTGTCACTTGAGTTAATGACTATCCTTTTCTCAACTGTAAATATGCATAAAGATTAAACAAATGCTTTGATTCAAATTAGCTTAGTAAGAGCACTTTCTTCCTAACGCCTAGCTAAGGTGAGCTTCTTGAAGAAGTTGAAAGTTTAAACAGAGTTAGAAACGACTGAGTGCGGTGGCTCCACCTGTAATTCCAGCACTTTGGGAGGCCGAGGTGGGCAAATCACTTGAGGTCAGGAGTTCGAGACAAGCCTGGCCAACATGGTGAAACCCTGTCTCTACCAAAAATACAAAAAAATTAGCCAGACATGGTGGTGTGCGCCTGTAGTACCAGCTACTAAGGAGGCTGAGGAAGAAGAATTGCTTGAACCTGAAAGGTGGAGGTTGCAGTGAGCCAAGGTCACACCATTGCACTCCAGCCTGGGCAACAAAAGCAAAACTCTGCCGCAAAAAAAAAGAATGGAGTTAGAAAAAAAGACACCTCATTTTGGAGTACACTATATCATGAAATATTTTCAGAGAAATAAGGTCTGAAAGACTGTAAGAAGGAAAGCAATAAGCAATTAGAAACCATCATGTGGACACCAGGAATGTGAATACAGAAGAGGATGAACCTGAACAGAAAGGGGCAGTAAGGTGAACCGAAGACTAATTGCAACTACTTCAAGTTTGTCTAAAAATGTCCCTTAATCCAATTCATAATGTAAATATTCCTAATAATATCAAGTCTTTAAGGTTGTGTAGAGAAGGCATCTAGATATGTATAGTATCCACTGTCAATATTAGACAGATCAACGAGACAGAAAATTAACAAGGATATCCAGGAATTGAACTCAGCTCTGCACCAAGCGGACCTAATAGACATCTACAGAACTCTCCACCCCAAATCAACAGAATATACATTCTTCTCAGCACCACATCTCACTTATTCCAAAATTGACCACATAGTGTGAAGTAAAGTACTCCTCAGCAAGTGTAAAAGAACAAAAATTATAACAAACTGTCTCTCAGACCACAGTGCAATCAAACTAGAACTCAGGATTAAGAAACTCACTCAAAACTGCTCAACTATATGGAAACTGAACAACCTGCTCCCAAATGACTACTGGGTACATAACAAAATGAAGACAGAAATAAAGATGTTCTTTGAAACCAATGAGAACAAAGACACAACATACCAAAATCTCTGGGACACATTTAAAGCAGTGTGTAGAGGGAAATTTATAGCACTAAATGCCCACAAGAGAAGGCAGGAAATATCTAAAATTGACACCCTAACATCACAATTAAAAGAAATAGAGAAGCAAGAGCAAACACATTCAAAAGCTAGCAGAAGGCAAAAATAACTAAGATCAGAGCAGAACTGAAGGAAACAGAGACACAAAAAACCCTTCAAAAAATCAATGAATCCAGGAGCTGATTTTTTGAAAAGATCAACAAAATTGATAGACCGCTAGCAAGACTAATAAAGAAGAAAAGAGAGAAGAATAAAATAGCTGCAATAAAAAATGATAAAGGGGATATTACCACTGATCCCACAGAAATACAAACTATCATCAGAGAATAATATAAACCCCTCTATACAAATAAACTAGAAAATCTAGAAGAAATGGATAAATTCCTGGACACATACACCCTCCCAAGACTAAACCAGGAAGAAGTTGAATCCCTGAATAGACCAATAACAGGGTCTGAAATTGAGGCAATACTTAATAGCCTACCAACCAAAAAAAGTCCAGGACCAGAAGGATTCACAGCCGAATTCTACCAGAGGTACAAACAGGAGCTGGTACCATTCCTTCTGAAACTATTCCAATCAATAGAAAAAAGGGAACCCTCCCTAACTCATTTTATGAGGCCAACATCATCCTGATACCAAAGCCTGGCAGAGATACAACAAAAAAAGAGAAATTTAGACCAATATCCCTGATGAACATCGATGCAAAAATCCTCAACAAAATACTGGCAAACCAAATCCAGTAGCACATCAAAAAGCTTATCCACCATGATCAAGTGGGCTTCATCCCTGAGACTCAAGGCTGGTTCAATATACACAAATCAATAAATGTAATCCAGCATATAAACAGAACCAAAGACAAAAACCACATGATTATCTCAATAGATGCAGAAAAGGCCTTTGACAAAATTCAATAGCCCTTCATGCTAAAAACTCTCAATAAATTAGGTATTGATGGGATGTATCTCAAAATAATAAGAGCTGTTTATGACAAACCCACAGCCAATATCATACTGAATGGGCAAAAACTGGAAGCATTCCCTTTGAAAACTGGCACAAGACAGGGATGCCCTCTCTCACCACTCCTATTTAACATAGTGTTGTAAGTTCTGGCCAGGGCAATCAGGCTGGAGAAAGAAATAAAGGGTATTCAATTAGGAAAAGAGGGCTGGGCGCAGTGGCTCAAGCCTGTAATCCCAGCACTTTGGGAGGCCGAGACAGGCGGATCACGAGGTCAGGAGATCGAGACCATCCTAGCTAACACGGTGAAACCCCGTCTCTACTAAAAAATACAAAAAACTAGCCGGGCGAGGTGGCGGGCACCTGTAGTCCCAGCTGCTCCGGAGGCTGAGGCAGGAGAATGGCATAAACTTGGGAGGCAGAGCTTGCAGTGAGCTGAGATCCGGCCACTGCACTCCAGCCTGGGCGACAGAGCGAGACTCCATCTCAAAAAAAAAAAAAAAATTAGGAAAAGNAAAAAAAAAAACAAACCTCAGTTTTTTCCATCTTTCTGCTCTGCTGTCTGTAATATAAGCTTTTTTTTTTTTTTTTTTTTTTGAGATGGAGTCTCGCTCTGTCGCCCAGGCTGGAACGCAGTGACCGGATCTCAGCTCACTGCAAGCTCCACCTCCCGCGTTTACACCATTCTCCTGCCTCAGCCTCCTGAGTAGCTGGGACTACAGGCACCCGCCACCTCGCCCGGCTAGTTTTTTGTATTTTTTTAGTAGAGACGGGGTTTCACCGTGTTAGCCAGGATGGTCTCGATCTCCTGACCTCGTGATCCGCCCGTCTCGGCCTCCCAAAGTGCTGAGATTACAGGCTTGAGCCACCGCGCCCGGCCTTGTAATATAAGCTTAATTCTAGGCCTCCCCTGCCATAATCTCAAGATAATTGTCAGTAACTATCAGGCTATATAGGCTACATTCTACCCCTTAACACCCAGCAAGATCGATGAAGTTCCTTTCCCAGAGGCTTCCAACAAACCTCCTATGATTTGTTGGTCAGAATTGGTTTCTATGTCTCTTAAGTCAATTACATGACAATGGAAAGGAGGGTTTTGTTTTTGTTTTTGTTTTTTTGAGACAGAGTCTTGCTCTGTCACCCAGGCTGGAGTGCAGTGGCTCAATCTTGGCTCACTGCAACCTCCACCTCCCAGGTTCAAGCGATTCTCCTGCCTCAGCCTCCCAAGTGTCTGGGACTACAGGCGCCTGCCACCATGCCTGGCTAATTTTTGTAGTTTTTCGTAGAGATCGTCTTTTGCTATGTTGGCCAGGCTGGTCTCCTGACCTCAAGTGATCCACCCACCTCAGCCTCTCAAAGTGCTGGGATTACAGGTGTGAGCCACCGCACCTAGCCCAGAACCCTCTTGAATACTTCTTTTGCATCTCTGCTAGTACCTAGCACCTGACATACTAAATGATCATTTTTTTTTTAAGGCCATGGACTATGGCCTTATCTATTCTCTAATTTCCTGCACTTAACTGATGCTCAATAAATGTCTGCTTTTTTTTTTTGAGACAGAGTCTTACTCTGCAATGCAGGCTGGAGTGCAGTGGCCCAGTCACAACTCACTGAAGCCTCGACCTCATAAACTCAGGTGATTCTCCCACCTCAGCCTCCCAAGTAACTGGGACTACAGGCAAATGTCACTATGCCCAGATAATTTTTTTATTTTTATATTTTGTAGAAACAGGATTTTATCATGTTGTCCAGGCTTGTCTCCAACTCCTGGGCTCAAGCAATCCACCTGCCTCATCTTCCCAAAGTGTTGGCATTACAGGCATGAGGCACTGCACCTGGACTATTATTTTATTTTATTTTATTTTATTTTTTTTTTTTTTTTTTTTTTTTTTGAGACGGAGTCTCGCGCTGTCGCCCAGGCTGGAGTGCAGTGGCGCGATCTCGGCTCACTGCAAGCTCCGCCTCCCGGGTTCACGCCATTCTCCTGCCTCAGCCTCCTGAGTAGCTGGGACTACAGGCGCCCACCACCGCGCCCGGCTAATTTTTTTTTTGTATTTTTAGTAGAGACGGGGTTTCACTGTGGTCTCGATCTCCTGACCTTGTGATCCGCCCGCCTCGGCCTCCCAAAGTGCTGGGATTACAGGCGTGAGCCACCGCGCCCGGCCTGGACTATTATTTTAATAGTAGCAGTATTGTTTTTGTTTTGTTTTGCTTTGTTTTGAGACGGAGTCTCACTCCGTTGCCCAGGCTGGAGTGCAGTGGTATGATCTTGGCTCACTGCAGCCTCTGCCTCTGGGACTCGATCGATTCTTGTGGCTCAGCCTCCCGAGTAGCTGGAACTACAGGTACGTGCCACCATGCCCAGCTAATTTTTCATATTTTAGTAGAGATGGGGTTTGACCGTGTTGCCCAGGGTGATCTCGAATTCCTGAACTCAGGAGATCCGCCCAGCCTGGCAGTATTGTTTATAATATTGATTGCTTTTCTTGCCAAAAGAATTTTTAAATTACCTATAGTTTCCTTTTTTTTTATTCACAGGACTCTGTACCAATAGAAAGAAAACAAAGATTGGGCCAGGTGCAGTGGCTCACGCCTGTAATCCCAGCACTTTGGGAGGCCAAGACAGACGGATCACGAGGTCAGGAGATCGAGACCATTCTAGGTAACACGGTGAAACCCCGTCTCTACTAAAAATACAAAAATTAGCTGGGTGCAATGGCAGGCGCCTGTAATCCCAGCTACTCAGGAGGCTGAGGCAGGAGAAAGGCGTGAACCCGGGCAGCAGAGGTTGCAGTGAGCTGAGAAAGTGCCACTGCACTACAGCCTGGGTGACAGACTGAGACTCCGTCTCGAAAGAAAGAAAGAAAAGAAAGAAAGAAAGAAAGAAAGAAAGAAAGAAAGAAAGAAAGAAAGAAAGAAAGAAAGAAAGAAAGAAAGAAAGAAAG
>NC_037674.1:19643582-19659520 GCF_003255815.1 Theropithecus gelada
AAAGAAAGAAAGAAAGAAAGAAAGAAAGAAAGAAAGAAAGAAAGAAAGAAAGAAAGAAAGAAAGAAAGAAAGAAAGAAAGAAAGAAAGAAAGAAAGAAAGAAAGAAAAGATTTTGCTTGAAAAATCTGGTCCAGTTGGATTCTTGGGCTAAATTTTTGTATTCCCAAGAATTTCATTGGCATGGCAACTTATCCATGAAAGTAAAGTCAGAAAGTACGTAATAGCTAAAGAGTGAACCAATGTCATTAAAAGAAACAGGATTATATTAACCAAAGCTGTTTACCAAAAGCTTTAATAAGGATTCAGGGAGAGGAGGAAGTAACCCCACATCTGTATCAAAAGATTTATTTTGCAGGACTCTGCTCCAAGGAAGACAAACAGAGATTATAGCTTTTTGGTTTTTTCTTATTCTGGTTGTATTCCAGTATGACTTATTTCTTGTTCTAAACTATTCTACTTTCCTTTTATTTGATCCCCAAAGTCTGAAAACTAAAGATAGACAAGATCTGCTTGGCTAGCTAATCTTTTTCTCCTGAGTAGTCAGAGCTTCATGCCTTGGATACTTTTTTTTTCTAGTTGATATTCATTTTAAATATCTCAAAGGCACCAACCAGAAATTTGAGCCCTATGTAGGTAGGGGCATGGTCTGTTATTCCGGAACCCCCAGTTCCTAGCAGAGTGTTCAGTCCAAAGAAAGTAACTCAATAATTTTTTGAATAGCGCTTGCTTAGGCAGCGCATATACTAAAATTGGAACAATAACTGTTTTGAATAGTGCAATACATAAATGAGAAGAATGCATTAAGAAGAAATGATGTGGCTGGGAGCGGTGGCTCACACCTATAATCCCAGCACTTTGGGAGGCCGAGTCAGGCGGATTGCCTGAGCCCAGGAGTTTGCGACCAGCCTGGGCAACTTGGTGAAACCCTGTCTCTACTAAAATACAAAAAATTAGCCGGGCATGGCGGCGTGTGCCTGTAGTCCCAGCAATTCGGGAGGCCGAGGCAGGAGAATTGCTGGAACCCGGGAGGCAGAGGTTGCAGTGAGCCAAGATGACGCCACTGCACTCCAGCCTGGGCGACAGAGGGAGACACCGTCTCAAAAAAAAAAAAGAAGAAGAAGAAGAAGAAATGATGTTATTACATGGTGAATTGTGAGATATTAGTACTGTGGGGATTTTGTTATTTTATTCATTTTTTGTTTATTTTATTTTACTTTTGTGTGTACTGTGACTTTTTTTTTCTTTTTTTAAGATGGAGTCTCGCTCTATTGCCCAGGCTGGAGTACAGTGGCGTGATCTCAGCTCACCACAACCTCTACCTCCTGGGTCCAAGAGATTCTCCTGCCTCAGCCTCCTGAATAGCTGGGACTACAGGCACACGCCACCATGACCAGCTAATTTTTGTATTTTTAGTAGAGATGGGGTTTCACCATGTTGGCCAGGATAGTCTTGATCTCCTGACCTCATGATCTGCCTGCCTCGGCCTCCCAAAGTGTTGGGATTACAGGCGTGAGCCACCGTGCCTGGCCCTGTGTTGTATTTTACACCTAGAAAGTGCTGTTAGAGCCTTAAGTGAGGAGTACTAGGAATATGCACAATGAAACATTTCACGGTAATGGTTTCCCTTACAGAAAATTGAAATCTTCAAGGTGCGAATTTGGAAAAATCCCAAATCTTGATTTTCTTTTCTTTTCTTTTTTTTTTTCTTTTTGAGACAGAGTCTCGCTCTGCCGCCCAGGCTGGAGTGCAGTGGCGCGATCTCGGCTCACTGCAAGCTCTGCCTCCCGGGTTCACACCATTCGATTTTCAATAAGGTAGAAGTATATAATTGTAGAAGTGTATAATTTTATACATGATTTGTAAGAGGAGCTTAGAATTAAATTAGCAAAGTATCTTGCACAGAGAAGGCATTTCAGAGACTGATTATCAAATTTAATTACATTATCTTATAAATCAAGTGGTAGGGATGGAAGAGACAAGTAGATGATCTGTGAAAAAAAACACTGGCATGCTGAACTGGAGGATTTTCATATTCAGATGCCTTTGATTACTTAATATCTTCAACCATTTACAGATAATGCCCCAGCATCCCTAGAAGGATTACTATGTGAGTGTCACTGAGCACTTAGATGGTTAACAGCAAGTAGAGGCTGGGCGCAGTGGCTCACGCCTGTAATCCCAGCACTTTGGGAGGCCGAGGCTGGCAGATCATGAGGTCAGGAGATCAAGACTATCCTGGCTAACATGGTGAAACTCCATCTCTACTAAAATACAAAAAAGTAGCCGGGTGTGGTGGCGCACGCCTGTAGTCCTAGCTACTCAGGAGGCTGAGGCAGGGGAATCGCTTGAGCCTGGGAGGCGGAGGTTGCAGTGAGCTGAGATGACACCACTGCACTCCAGCCTGGTGACAGAGCAAGACTCCGTCTCAAAAAACAGGCAAGTAGAAGAGATATTGGAAAAATATGTTTGATGCTAGTCCTTATTCCATTTCAGGTAATTAGTCAATAAAATTGAATTGCAATTTTAGGAAAAAGCTTTGACACTTAATGGTATCCCCAAAGTGATTTCTATGCATGGCAAATTTATCAGATGCTCTGTAGACATAACTTCATACACCCTCCAACACCCTACAGGAGGAAAAGTTCTACTTCTGTACTGCTTAATATGTATGTTTGAAGGTAACTTTCTTTCTTTCTTTTTTTTTTTTTTTTTTTGAGACTGAGTTTCGCTCTGTTGCCCAGGCTGAAGTGCAGTGGCATGATATTGGCTCACTGCAACCTCTGCCTCCTGGGTTCAAGTGATTCTCCTGCCTCAGCCTCCCAAGTAGCTGAGATTACAGGTGTGTGACACCACACCCGGCTAATTTTTGTATTTTTAGTAGGGACAGTGTTTCACCACGTTGACCAGGCTGGTCTTGAGCTCCTAACCTCAGGTAATCCATGCACCTCAGCCTCCCAATGTGCTGAGGGGATTATAGGGGTGAGCCACCGCACCTGGCTTGAAGGAAGCTTTCGAATTAGAGTGACCAACTGGTCCTGATTTGCCAGGACTTTCTCAATTTTTTAAAAAGTTCTGTATCCTAGGAAATTCACCCATCCCAGGAAAACCAAGATGGTTGATCATCCTACTTTGAAAATTTCTTTCAAAAAAGCATGGAAAACTTACTTGAACCTATCCGGATTTCTTAATGTACCTCTTCTCTCCTTCTTATCTTTTTCAAACTTACAGTTTTTCTATTGAAATTCTAAAATATTTTTCCTTGTACCTCTGTTGATTTGTTTCCCTTAGCTTATTGTAGCTTCATACACAAAGGTTTTTGTTTTATAGCTGAATACTAATTATATTTGTTAAGCTCTAAATAGGTAGATGGTCTCCATGAATTTTATTTGAGTGAATAAATAATGCATCAGATAAGGTGATACAGATGCATTGACAAGTTTTCTTTTGTTAGCTTGAACCTTTCTTTCTTTCTTTCTTTCTTTATTTATTTATTTATTTGAGACTGAGTCTTGCTCTGTCACCCAGGCTGGAGTGCAATGGCACGATCTTGGCTCACCGCAACTTCTGCCTCCCAGGTTCAAGCGATTCTCCTGCCTCAGCCTCTCAAGTAGCTGGGACTACAGACACACGCCACCATGCCTGGCTAATTTTTTTTTTTTTGTAGAGACAGCGTTTTACCATGTTGGCCACACTGGTCTCAAACTCCTGACCTCAGGTGATCCGCCCGCCTCGGTCTCCCAAAGTGCTGGGATTACAGGCGTGAGCCACTGCGCCCGGCCTGCTTGAGCCTTTATAATGAGGGATCTTACAATGAAAATGAACACTAACAAAACTGTACTTTACAGACTTGAAAATACAAGAGTATGATAATCTTTGGTGGCATAAAGTTTTCTCCTTTTTGGAACAATCCCTCAGTTTTTAAAAATGATTCAATCCCCTTTTCTCTTGGTTTACTATATCCCAAAGTGGGCACACATACCTTTAAGATACAGGAAATAATTTTAGGTGATAGGCACAACATCAATTAACTTGGGCAGCACATATAATATTTTCCTTTTAATTTTCTTTTAATAACACTGACTATGTCAACAAGAAAGTTTCACTTTAATGCTAATATGTCTTAACATCTCTCTAACATCTACTAATCTTCCTTTATAACAAAGAGTGAGGCCGGGTGCGGTGGCTCATGCCTGTAATCCCAGCACTTTGGGAGGCCGAGGC
The DNA here is from genome assembly GCF_003255815.1 of Theropithecus gelada. Taxonomy (NCBI): domain Eukaryota; kingdom Metazoa; phylum Chordata; class Mammalia; order Primates; family Cercopithecidae; genus Theropithecus; species Theropithecus gelada. Next base: position 19,647,804 of record NC_037674.1, read on the forward strand.
GGACAGATCACAAGGTCAGGAGATCGAGACCACGGTGAAACCCTGTCTCTACTAAAAATACAAAAAATTCGCCGGGTGCGGTGGTGGGCGCCTGTAGTCCCAGCTACTCAGGAGGCTGAGGCAGGAGAATGGCGGCAACCTGGGAGGCGGAGCTTGCAGTGAGCTGAGATCCGGCCACTGCACTCCAGGCTAGGTGACAGAGCCAGACTCCGTCTCAAAAAAAAAAAAAAAAAAAGAGTGAGTCCGGCCTTAGGCTGAGAGTCCAAGAGTATCTAGCTGGAATTTAATGAAAAAGTTTTATTTTTGTTGTATTTCTTTTCATGGTTACATTCCGCTTATGATAACAGAAATTGGTTTTTTAACTTATGACAGTGATACAAATATACTTTTTAAAAATAAATGTATATAAATAAAAATAGTTAATTTAAAGAAAAATATTTGGCAAAAACCATGAAAGTAAGACAAAGATTACTGAAGCATAGGAGCCCTTGTCTAGTTAGTTTTCCACATACCCAAAGGACGATAGGGGATAGCCTGAAAGAGAATGCCATCGAAAGCTTCCTATGCCTCCACACACATATATATACGTATTTCCCTGAGGCAGTACTGATCCATTCAGAAAGGTGTAGCATACCATGTGAAATAGAACACCATAGAATCTTAGATTCATAGCAGTATTTTAAAGGAAAACACATCTATCTCCCTTTTTTCATGGCACACTGTACTTCTTAGCTTCCAACAACTATAACCAGCTAGCCCTGCAGCTGGACTTAACAGATTGCTCTAAATTCCAAGGTCTTGGCATGTCCAGAAATTGGATTTGTCTTGTAGGAGGAAAGCTATGAGCTATCCATGGTATTAATGTTGGAAGGACTGAAATGAGTAAGTTTTACTTGTTGAGTTAACGTTTAAGAGCAAACAGACACTATATTATTGTTGTTATTATTTTAGACAGAGTCTCACTCTTGCCCAAGCTAGAGTGTCTTGGCACGATCTTGGCTCACTACACTTTCCGCCTCCTAGGTTCAAGTGATTTTCCTGCCTCAGTCTCCCAAGTAGCTGGGATTACAGGCGTGTGAGACCAAGCCTACTAATTTTTGTATTTTTAGTAGAGACGGGGTTTCACCATGTTGCTCAGGCTGGTCTTGAACTCCTGACCTCAGGTGATCTGCCTGCCTTGGCCTCCAAAACTGCTGGGATTACAGGTGTAAGTCATTGTGCCTGGCCCAAACAGAAACTTTAGATGGGGTTTATTTTCATAATTTTTATTCCTTTTTATGAAATGGTTTTTATGGATCAAATTCATATAAAAAAGATAAACCTAGGAGTTAGGTTTCATCAATAGCAAACTTTTTGTTTTTATTAAAATAAATGGTAGAGTAACATTTACCTTCTATTCAATATGAGACAGGCAGCATAATATGATATTCAATCAAATTATCTGGAAATATCACATATCTTATCTTGGATTGAAATTTGAGAAAACTCTGTTTCCCAAAACATCACTTTCATCATAGTAATTTCCACTATATCGATCAATCATTTCTTTTTCCTTTTTCTTTTTTGAGACAGAGTCTCACTCTGTTAGCCAGGCTGGAGTCCAGTGGCACGATCTCGGCTTGCTGCAACCTCTGCCTCCCTGGCATAAGCAATTCTCCTGCCTCAGTCTCCCAAGTAGCTGGGGATTACAGGTGTGTGCCACCATACCCAGCTAATTTTTGTATTTTTAGTAGAGATGGGGTTTCACCATGTTGGCCAGGCTGGTCTCGAACTCCTGACGTCAGGTAATCTGCCTGCCTCGGCCTCCCAAAATGCTGGGATTACAGGCGTGAGCCACCGTGCCTGGCCATCAGTCAATCATTTCCAAGCTTCTCCTATGGACTCAGCTCACTTAGATACTGAATAGCATATAAAGACTGATAAATCATGGACTCGTCTCTTAATTGATTTGTGATACAAGTAGGGAGACAGGCTATACTAACTAACCCATGTGAAATAAGTAGACATAATAAGTTGGAATCAATACGTGCTAAATAGAACCATAAATATTTTATACATAAAGGGAATTACATAAAGTTATGTAAAGAAAATAGCAGGTTACACTAGTCTAAGAACTTTTCACTTTGAAGTGAAATAAAGATAGTGAAATAAAGCAAGATCTCCATGACTGAGAACATGATTAAAGCATGAGTTGGGATGATGTCAGGACTGGGTGTGAAGGAAAATGTGTAGGACTAGTGGAACCACCTTGGGCAGGCATGGAATTTGTGAGAGGTACTAATGAGATGAAATACTGGGTAAACAGAGTGAGACCAAACTGTGTAAGACCTTAACAACTAGCCTTAGAAGATTAGCTAATTATTTAAGCAGTAGAGAGATAATTCTCATAGAGTTGCTGTGAGGGTTAAAAAAGGTCATGTTATGTTGTATTTGTCTGTTTCCATGCTGCTGATAAAGACATAACCGAGAGTGGGCAATTTACAAGAGAAAGAGGCTTAATGGACTTACAGTTCCACATGATTGGGGAGGCATCACAATCATGGTAGAAGGCAAAGAGGAGCAAGTCACATCTTACGTGGATGGCAGCAGGCAAAGACAGAGAGCTTGTGCAGGGAAACCCCCCATATAAAACCGTCAGATCTCGTGAGACTTATTCACTATCATGAGAACAGCATGGGAAAGACCTGCCCCTGTGATTCAATTATCTCCCACTGGGTCCCTCCCACATGTGGGAATTCAAGATGAGATTTGGGTGGGGACACAGCCAAACCATATAATATGTGAATTGAAATGGAATTTTCAGAATATGTGTCTAACAGTAATAGGCAAGAAAGATTAAAATGAAAGAAGAAAATGAGGGAGCCAGGGCCGGGCGTGGTGGCTCACACCTGTAATTTCCACACTTTGGGAGGCCAAGGTGGACGGATCACGAGGTCAGGAGATTGAAACCATCCTGCTAACGCAGTGAAACCCCGTCTATACTAAAAATACGAAAAATTGTCCGGGTGTGGTGGCAGGCGCCTGTAGTTCCAGCTACTCAAGAGGCTGAGGCAGGAGAATGGCGTGAACCTGGGAAGCGGAGCTTGCAGTGAGCCAAGATCGTGCCACTGCACTCCAACCTGGGTGACAGAGCGAGACTCTGTCTCAAAAAAAAAAGAAAGAAAAGAAAAGAAAAGAAAAGAACAGAAAAGAAAGGAAAAGGAGGGAGCCAGATAGAAAGCTATTTCAATATACTAAATATGAGGCTATTAGTATCTGGACTATGTTGGTGGAAATAGGGATAAAGAAAAGAGGCAAATCTGAAACATTTTAAAATAAGAATCTAGTTATTTATATTCTGATTTGTTTCTCATTTAACATTTATTGAGCAACTGTTATATCCGAGGCATACGAATTGAGCCAGGCACATGAATTGATAGAACTCAGTACATAAGAAATTCATGAGAGATGTCAAAGATTTCTGAACAAAGAGATTAGAAATAGCTTCATCAGATTAACTTCCAAAGAAAGGTGGCATCTTAACAGAGAGAGCCAAGAGAGTTGAGAAGTATGCTTCGTGGGGAAAGCTTCAATTCGTATATTTGATATTTGAGGAGAAAGCATTTATTTGTCAAACACTAGGCTAGATGCTGAAGCTACAGGGTGGTGTAAGACAAGCTCCCTACCTTCAAAGAGCTGACATTTACACCAGGGAAAGAAGAAATATTAATAAAATGGTAAATGACTACACACAATGACATATGCTTACTGTCAAATGAGTGGTACAGATAACAAGTGCAAGAGAAGCTCAGGAAGGGGGCACTGTGATAGGAGCAGTCTGAGGAAGTTTTATAAAGATATTGTACTTGTGCTGAATATAGAAGACAAGGGGTAATAACAGTGGAATCACTACTATTTGTTAACTGTTTACCTTGTGCTTATCATATCATTTCATCACATACTTTAATCCTCAAAAATGATATAGATACAGAAGAGGAGATGAAGGCTTGGAGAGATGAAATGTGTTACACAAAGTTATGCAGTTGGGAAGAAATAGAACTGAAATACCAACCCAGGTTTGACTCAAAAGATCATACTTTTAATAACTTCTCTACAGGGAGGTACAAGACGTTATAGGAATTGAAAGTGAGGAATCAATTCTAAGGGCATGCAAGTGAAGATATAGTAACAGCAGATTTAAAAACTAACCTAGAGCCTAATTAAAAAAATAGTAATACTGACATAGAGTTACCATGTAGTAGGCATTATTCCATGCATTTTACATAAATATATTTAATTCTCCAACAATCCAACCAAGTAAGTACTATTATTATCCCCGTTTTACAGATGGGGAAATTAGGTGACACTACTAGTGAGTGGCAGAGCCGAGATTTGAACTCAGGCATTCTGACACCACAATCCATGCTCTTAAGCTGTGTATCACTTCACCTTTTTTTTTTTTTTGAGATAGAGTCTCACTCTGTCGCCTAAGCTGGAGTGTAGTGGCACGATCTGGGCTCGCTACAAGCTCCACCTCCTGGGTTCACGCCACTCTCCTGCCTCAGCCTCTCGAGTAGCTGGGACTACAGGCACCCACCACCACGCCCAGTTAATTTTTTGTACTTTTTTTAGTAGAGACGGGGTTCACTGTGTTAGCCAGGATGGTCTCAATCTCCTGACCTCGTGATCTGCCCGCCTTGACGTCCCAAAGTGCTGGAATTACAGGCATGAGCCACTGCCCCCAGCCAAAGGTTAAGTCTTAGGAGAGGAATATGTATAAAGAAATAGGAAGGTGTTAAAATGAGAAAGAGAATGAATGAGACAAAGCCAGGCCAAGGAACCAGCTTTAGGGGCACACACAATTGGATATAAAAGAGCGGAGAGGCCAGGTGCAGTGGCTCGCGCGGGTAATCTTAGCAATTTGGGAAGTCAAGGCGGGTGAATCACCTGAGGTCAGGAGTTCAAGACCAGCCTGGCCAACGGGGTGAAACCTGTCTCTATTAAAAATACAAAAATTAGCTGGGCGTGGTGGTGCATGCCTGTAATCCCAGCTACTTGGGAGGCTGAGGCAGGAGAATCACTTAAACCTGGGCGGCAGGGGTTGCAGTGAGCTGAGATCACACCACTGCACTACTGTCTGGGCAACCCTGTCTCAAAAATAAAAATAAAAATAAAAAAGAGGAGAAATGTTGGCAAAGGAAATGTAGTGGTGGGCCACCGAAAGGCACTACACAGAGATTCTTCCATCAGCAGAACAAACATTGCTAAGAAGAAAATATGAAGTCAATAAAACTGAAAGAATATTGGTTGTCTTGGAGAGAGCAGTCTTAGGGATGGAAGTCAAAGCTCAAGATGTTAAGAAGAGAATGGGAGAAGAAGATGTGGGCACAGTGAGTGTGAACCACACATTTTAGGAGATTGACAGTGAAAGGAGAAAAAGAAAGGACATGAGCTAACAGTGTCAGCAAGGTCCAATAAGGCCAGTCTCTCAGTTCTCCTTCCTGCCCTCAGGGACTTGGACATAGAAAGATATTCCACACCTTTCTTCCGTAATTTGAGCCCCAGGGTCCCAGAGAAGTCTCTCCTTTTAGGTGGATGAACAGAAGCTGGAGTTGTGCAGTGGTGCAATCACAACTTACTGTAGCTTTGATTTTCTGGGCTCAACTGATCCTCCCTTGTCAGCCTCCTGAGTAGCTGGGACTATACATGTGCCAGCTAAATTTTTTTTTTTTTTTTTTTTTGTAGAGATGGGCCCTCACTATGTTGCCCAGGCTGGTCTTGAACTCTTGGCCTCAAGCAATCTTCCTGCCTCAGTCTCCCAAAACACTGGGATTATAGGCATGAGCCACCGTGTCCAGCTATCCTTCTTTTTTGTTGTTGTTGTTTTTTTCTTAAGACAGAGTCTTGCTCTGTCGCCCAGGCTGGAGTGCAATGGCATGATCTCGGCTCTGCAAACTCCCCCTCCCAGGTTCAAGCGATTCTCCTGCCTCAGCTTCCTGAGTAGCTGGGATTACAGGCGTGCGTCACCACACCCGGCCAATTTTTGTATTTTTAGCAGAGATGGAGTTTCACCATGTTGGTCAGGCTGGTCTTGAACTCCTGACCTCGTGATCCGCCCGCCTCGGCCTCCCAAAGTGCTGGGATTACAGGCATGAGCCACTGCACCTGGCCCCAGCTGTCCTTCTTTATGTATTGTTGCAAATTGTAGTTTATTACTAGATAGTGCTACAAGTATGCTGTTTCATGCTGCTGAGCTTTTCCATTTGTTTATCTCTTCATATTCTCCAAGGTTCCATTCAAATTCCCCCTCTTTTGAGGCCTTCTCTGGCCCCAGTCTGAGACTCTGCTCTGTGTCCCCACAAACCTCACTCCCACCCTATCATAGCACCTACTGCACTCTCCTGTAATCGCTAGCATTTTTATCATTCTCACATAGACCACGTGCTCTTGTGGGAAGAGGGCAGGGCTTTCATTGCTGGCTTCCCAACGCCAAACACAGTGCCTGACATAGAGTAAGCACCTGTAAATGTTTATTGAATAAAGAAGTAAATAAAAGAAAGTAGGATTATAAGGCATCAAGCTGTACTTTATTTATCCATTCAGTTCATCTGTCATACTATAAGAACAAGCTCAGAACTGGGCTTCCAGTAGCACTTGACTTTAAGGGTGCATATCACATCAAGTTCCTTACCTGCAAGGTACAGTTTTGTTAGTCTTTAAAATAGCGATTTTAAACTTTCAACATATGCTTTGAAAGAGAAGTGGAAGTAGAAATAAGCATTTTTATCACTTTTCACAGATACGGAAATAAGTCAGCAGTGGAATAATCGTAAGAACCTCATCTCTCTTGCTCGTTCTCTTTTTTTTTTTTTTTTTTTTTTGAGACAGAGTCACTCTCTCGCACAGACTGGAGTGCAATGGCATGATCTCAGCTCACTGCAACCTCTGTCTCCCCAGTTCAAGCAATTCTCCTGCCTGAGTCTCTCCAGTAACTGGGAGTACAAGTGCATGCCACCATGCCCAGCTAATTTTTCTACTTTTAGTAGAGACGGGGCTTCACCATGTTGGCCAGGCTGGTCTCGAACTCCTGATCTCAGGTGATCGACCTGCCTCGGTCTCCCAAAGTGCTGGGATTACAGGCATGAGCCACCACACTGGGCCAGAAGCTCATCTCTTATACTTAGGATCTCAGGGTCTCCCAAGAGTTTAATAGTTGGCTCAGTCTGTGCTGAGTTTCTAGGTAAGAATGATCTGTGACTCTTTGTTTTTTGTTTTTTGGAAAAAATTTATTTATTTATGGCCGGGCGCAGTGGCTCATGCTTGTAATCCCAGCACTTTGGGAGGCCGAGGTGGGTGGATCACGAAGTCAGGAGTTCAAGACCAACCTGGCCAAGATGGTGAAACCATCTCTACTAAAAATACAAAAATTAGCCAGGCGTGATGGCAGATGCCTGTAATCCCGGCTAATTGGGAGGCTGAGGCAGGGAATTGCTTGAACCTGGGAGGTGGAGGTTGCAGTGAGCTGAGATCGAGCCACTGTAATCCAGCCTAGGTGGACAGAGTAAGACTCCATCTCAAAAAAAACAGAAACATAAACAAAAAAACCCCAACATTTATGTATTTATATAAGTTTATGGGGTATGAGTGTAATTTCAGTACATGCATAGACTTTGTAATGGTCAGAATTTTCAGGGTATTCACCACCCAAGTAATGTATATTATACTCATTAAGTAATTTCTTTTTGTTTTTCCCTAGGGCATAGATCCTGACTATTAAGTAATTTCTCATCCTCTACCCCACTGCCATGATCTGTGACTCTGTTAACCCCTCCATCGGCCTTCTGCACATATGTACACCATAACTGGCTCCTATTCTCAGAATTCAATACTCTGCCCTGGGCAAAACTGTCCCCATGCCAAACACATATTTGCCTGCAAAAACATCACCCAAATACTATCACAAATCTTCTGTTAGGCTGGGCTCTTTCCCAAATTGGCTCATTCTCATCTGCAGATCAGAATCCGAACCACCAGAGGCTACATGTCTTTCTTATAGAAGCTTGCAACAAAGAGCAGAGGGGTTGGGAATCACGATATAGAAAGTAATTTGGGGTCAGGCACAGTGGCTCACACCTGTAATCCCAGCACTTTAGGAGGCTGAGGCAAGTAGATCACTTGAGTTCAGGAGTTTGAGACTAGCCTGGGTAACATAGTGAAATCTTGTCTCTACAAAAAATACAAAAATTAGCTGGGCATGGTGGCATGCACCTGTGGTCCCAGCTACTCGGGAGGCTGAGGTGGGAGGATTGCTTGAGCCACAGGTGGAGGTTGCAGTGAGCCAAGATGGCGTCATTGCACTCCAGCCTGGACAACGGAGAGAGACTCTGTCTCAAAAACAAACAAACAACCCCTCCACCAAGAAAACCCCAACTTTGTTAGTTTGTGTTTATTTGTTCTGTTTTCTTTAACCATGTGAAGTTAGCTAAAATAATTATTTCTATGGTATCTATTCCCTGATTCTTGGGCATTCAAATATATGTGAGGTACCACATAACTCCAGTTCTGTCCATCTGTAAACACAATGGCCAAGTCAGGTTTTCCAGGTAACTAGGCCGTACTTTTCTGCCGATTTGTAAATTTTAAGGTAGTTGGGCATCTGGCTCCACTTAGTGCTGAAATGTCATAGTGCAGCCGGGTTACAGTTCTATAGCCATAGAAATTAAGGAAAGGGTGAACTATAGGTCACTTTTTAAAAAACTATTTTTAGAGACAGGATCTCACTCTATTGCCCAGGCTGGAGTGCAGTGGCAGCCCTGAAATCCTGGGCTTAAGTGATCCTCCCGTCTTAGCTTCCCAAGTAGCTAGGACTACAAGCATGTGTCACCACATCCAGCTAAGTTTTGTATTTTTTGTAGAGATAGGATCTCGCTATGTTACCCAGGCTGATCTTGAACTCTTGGCCTCAAGAGATCCTCTCACCTCAGCCTCCCAAAGTGCTTGAATTATAAGCATGAGCCACTGCACCCAGCCTACAGGTCACTTTTCTAAGACAGATAGGTGACAATTACAGACAATCTGAGAAGTTGATCAAATCATATAGTGTTTGCGCTGAAAATAACAAAAACTAGGGGCAAGGCCTATGAGAACAGAACTGAGTCAAGAGAGAGAGGAGAAGCTCTGGCCTTCTCTGATAAATCAGTTTGAGTTCCTGGTCTGTATTCTTTGCTTTCTAGATAGTATTACAGATCCTTTTAAAATCAAGTGTCCTAATACCACTGCAAGACTGTATGGAGAAGGGAAGAGGGCCCAGAGAGAGTCTAGAATCAGAAGCTGGAGGTTTTAGGTAGTATCATTATGTTAGCCCAAATTTTGAGTTTACTATACCCAAAAAATTTGATGATAAATTATTGGACTAGTTTAAATTTGCTCAACCATGAAGGGGCCCTGTCTGTCATTAACAAACATTTTTTAAAAAGGACTACTGATATACTATGTTCAATTTCTTTCAAACATTGCACCACAAAACACATATTTGGTCTCCATTGCTGTTCTTTATCCATCAAGAATTGGGTCAAGTCAAACACTAAAGTTTGGGTACATAATGAGACATCAGACTCTCAAAAAGAAAGAGAGAGAGAAACAAGGAAACAGGCCATTCAAAAAAGAGGAAAACCACTTCTCTGTGGATCTTGGTTTTCAATTCACTCTGTCCTTTCCTGGCTCCTACATAAATATCTCTGTATTCACAATTTTTTTTTTTTTGAGACGGAGTCTAACTCTATCACCCAGGCTGTAGTGCAGTGGTGCGATCTTATCTCACTGTAACCTCCGCCTTGTGGGTTCAAGCAATTCTCTGCCTCAGCCTCCTCAGTAGCTGGGAATACAGGTGCCCACCCGGCTAATTCTTTTGTGTTTTTAGTAGAAACGGGGTTTCATCCTCTTGGCCAGGTTGGTATTGAACTCCTGACCTCGTGGTCCACCCGCCTCGGCCTCCCAAAGTGCTGGGATTACAGGCATGAGCCACCACACCTGGCCTTGTATTATTATTTACTTATTTAATTTTTATTTTTTTGAGATGCAGTCTCGCTCTGTCGCCCAGGCTGGAGTGCAGTGGCACGATCTCGGCTCACTGCAAGCTCCGTCTCCCAGGTTCATGCCGTTCTCCTGCCTCAGCCTCCCGAGTAGCTGGGACTACAGGTGCCCGCCACCAGGCCTGGCTAATATTTTGTATTTTTAGTAGAGACGGGGTTTCACCATGTTAGCCAGGATGGTCTTGATCTCCTGACCTCGTGATCTGCCCGCCTCGGCCTCCCAAACATTATTACACTCACTTAAATCTTAGATTCCAGTTTGATTTGAGAAAGTCTTTTTTTTCCTTTCCTTTCTTTTCTTTTTCTTTTTTTTTTTTTTTTTTTTTTTTGGGGCAGTTTCTCGCTCTGTCGCCCATGCTGGAGTGCAATGGCGCGATCTTGGTTCACTGCAACCTCCGCCTCCTGGGTTCAAGTGATTCTCCTGCCTCAGCCTCCCGAGTAGGTGGGACTACAGGTGTGTGCCACCAAGCCCGGCTAATTTTTTCTCGTGTATTTTTAGTAGAGACAGGGCTTCACCATGTCTCAATCTCCTGACCTTGTGATCTACCTGCCTCGGTCTCCCAAATTGCTGGGATTACAGGTGTGAGCCACCATGCCCGGCCAAGAAAATCTTTTTTTTTTTTTTTCAGGTAGGGTCTCACCCTGTTGCCCAGGCTGGAGTGTAGCAGCGTGGCCCATGTTACTGCAACCTCCGCCTCCTGGGCTCAAGGAATCCTCCCACCTCAGCCTCCCAAGTAACTGGGACTACAGGCGCACAGGACCATGCCTGGCTAATTGTTGTATTTTTGTGGAGACAGGGTTTTGCCATGTTGCCCAGGCTGGTTTCAAACTCCTCGGGCTCAAGCAATCCTCTAGCTTCTGCCTCCTAAAGTGTTGGGATCACAGGCATGAGCCACGGTGCTCAGCCTGAGATGGTCATTTTAAAATTATTTTTTTCTTTAGCTGCAGGTTCCGTAAATGATAGGGTAGGTATCATTCTCCTCAAGAGCTGGTACTAAATCTGTTACTTCCCAAGTAGAGCTTGCAGCATGTATTCTTTGTATGTAATGGGTACTCCATTAATCTCCTGACTGATGAACAGGAGGACGACACTGAGCAAATCAGCAGACTCTTCAACTTGAATTGTTTCTACATAATAGTTTGTGTTGATTCAGGAAACATTACATGGCTTTGGAGAAAAAAATAATTTGATCCCTGGCATATTTTTATTTTAATAGACACAAAGTTTTCATTTTATGTCTGAAAGACAGAGGGGTCATGCTTATTACCAGTATAATTTTTGGGTTTTCTGAATGAATGGAGTTATAGAAATGAGGCCGCATCTGAGTAAATACATTAATCCGGTTCCAGGCTCAGTGTTTTGGCTAGTACAATTTCAATTGTTCATTGTGATTCCTTAAATAGGCCTCTCTGTGTAATCACAAAAACATTTTCTTAACAACCACTACCAAATAATTAAAGGGATAGGATACAGTGCCCTTGTGCTATGATACAAAGATAACACTATTACATTTATACAAAATTTTATAGTTAACAAAATACTTTTCCATCTTATGACACCTTAATCATCTAATCTTTGTGACTCCATGATATAAATATTACTACTATTTTTTTTTTTTTTTTTTTTTTTTTTTTTTTTTTTTTTTT
>NC_037674.1:19662376-19672546 GCF_003255815.1 Theropithecus gelada
GCCTCAGCCTCCCGAGTAGCTGGGACTACAGGCGCCCGCCACATCGCCCGGCTAGTTTTTTGTATTTTTTTTAGTAGAGACGGGGTTTCACTGTGTTAGCCAGGATGGTCTCGATCTCCTGACCTCGTGATCCGCCCGTCTCGGCCTCCCAAAGTGCTGGGATTACAGGCTTGAGCCACCGCGCCCGGCAAATATTACTACTATTATCACCCATTTTACAGATGAGTAAACTGAGACTTAGAGAGGTCAGGTAACTCGTGCAAAAAAAAAACAAAAAACAAAAAAACAAAAACCAATCCCTGTCCACTTAAGTCCCATCCTTTCCCCCTTATTGGTATATTTGTCATGCCTTGATCCTTCAGTGTAATTTGGGAGAATTATAATGTTTAGATAATAAAAATAAGGAAAAAAAAGTTAAAATGCCACCTGAGGAAGAAAATTAAATAAAAATATAATTTTAATTAATTTAAAGAATTTAATTAATAAACAGCTTCCTAGATGACAGTGTCTATGTAGACTTATAAAAATGATCTAAAAAGAAAAGAAAGAGATGTAAGTGTATCGAAAGGACACAGAGCTAACCTGAACAAGCTCCTAATAGCAAAAGCTGGAATAATTTGATCAAAAAACCATATAATTGGCTGGGCATGGTGGCAGCTCATGCCTGTAATCCCAGCACTTTGGGAGGTCGAGGTGGGCAAATCACTTGAGGCCAGGAGTTTGAGACCAGCCTGGTCAACATGGAGAAACCCCAGCTCTACTAGAAAAATAAATAAATAAATAAATTAGCCAGGCATGGTGGCACACGCCTGTAATTCCAGCCACTGGGGAGGCTGAAGCATGACAATCACTTGAATCCAGGAAGCAGACGTTGCAGTAAGCTGAGATTGCACCACTGCACTCCAGCCTAGGCAACACAGCTAAACTCTTATTAAAAAATATATACATAATGATAGTATTATATTATAAGCCAAAGAATATAATAAATATCCATGAGTCCATACAGATATAGATAAAGGACTAAATAAATAAATAGGAGAAAAGGAACAATTGTTCCTTGCAGAAGAATTCCAATTAACGGTGTAGAAAAAATGAGGGAAACAGAAAATTACAGTTAGAAAACCACGGTAGTGGCTGGGTACGGTGGCTCATGCCTGTAATTCCAGCATTTTGGTAGGCCAAGGCAGGTGGGTCACCTGAGGTTAGGAGTTCAAGACCAGCCTGGCCAACATGGTGAAACCCTGTCTCTACTAAAAATACAAAAATTAGCCAGGCATGGTGGTGGCTGCCTGTAATCCCAGCTACTCATGAGGCTGAGGCAGGAGAATTGGTAGAACCCAGGAGGCAGAGGTTGCAGTGAGCTGAGGTTGCACCGTTGTACTCTGGCTTGGGCAACAAGAGCGAAAACTCCATCTCAAAAAAAAAAAAAAAAGAAAGAAAGAAAACCACAATAGTAATTGCTACAGGCAAGATCAATTGAATGTTAAAATGAGTGGATGTAGTGAAATCTAAATAAAGTAGAGTTTATAATTTAATGTATCAATGTTGGTTTAATAGTTGTGACAAATGTACATGGAAGATATTAACAATGGGGAAAATGGCTACAATGTACTATTTTTGCAACCTTTCTGTAAATCTAAAACCATTCTAAAATGAAAAGTTTATTTAGGCCAGGCCAACTTTTCTCTAAATCTAAAACTATTCTAAAACAAAAGTTTAGTTAGGATGGGCGTGGTGGCTCATACCTGTAATCCTAGTACCGTGGGAGGCCAAGGCAAGAGAATCACTTGAGCCCAGGAGTTCAAGACCAGATTGGGTAACACAGCAAGACCCTGTCTCTAGGAGAAAGAAAAGAAAATAAATGAAAAAAGAAAAGAAAAGATCATTTAAAGGCCGGACACAGTGGCTCACACCTGTAATCCCAGCACTTTGGGAGGCCAAGGCGGGCGGATCACTAGGTCAAGAGCTTGAGACCATCCTGGCCAACATGGTGAAACCTTGTCTCTACTAAAAATACAAAAATTAGCTGGGCGTTGTGGCACACACCTGTAGTCCCAGCTACTTGGGAGGCTGAGGCAGGAGAACTGCTTGAACCCACGAGGCGGAGGTTGCAGTGAGCTGAGATTGCACTGCTGCACTCCAGCCTGGGTGACAGAGCAAGATTCCTTCTCAAAAAAAAAAAAAAAGGAAAAGAAAAGTTGGTTTAAAAAACAAAAAATTAGTGGGTAAAGTTTTAAGGAGAAACTGGATATTTGCATAGCCCCAAAATATCTTCTGAAAAATATTTGTTAGTTACAAAGAAAAAATAGTAACCTTACAGGGGAGAAACCTGGCAGATACCACCTTATCCAAATGATTGACGTTAACACCAGTAATTAGACACGTCAACATCATGTACTCCTGACAGGATGCATTGAGAAGGGCACATTGCCTCTGTGATATTTTTTCTCCCAAATTTATAATCTTAATCTAATAATGAGAAAATATCCAGACCAGCCCAAATTGAGGAAAATTCTACCAAATTCCTGATTGCTACTATTCAAAAGTGTCAAGGTAGTTGAAGACAAGGAAAGACTGAGGAACGTCAGAAATTGAAGGAAACTAGGGAGATATGACAACTAAATGCAATGTGGGATCCTAGATCAGATCCTGGAACAGAAAAAGAGCGTTAGTGAAAATTGGTTATATTCAAATAAAGTCTATTTTTTAGTTAATAGTATTGTACCAATGTTAATCTCCTAGTTTTGATAAATGTACTATGGTTCGGCAAGAGGTTAACATCTGAGATCAAGAGTATATGGGAACTCTTTATTCTATCTTTGCAATTCTTCTGTAAGCCTAAAATTATTTCAGAAATTAAAAAAATTCGGCCAGATGCGGTGGCTCACATCTGTAATCCCAGCACTTTGGGAGGCTGAGGAAGGTGGATCACCTGAGGTCAGGAGTTTGAGACCAGTCTTGCCAGCTTGGCGAAATGCTGTCTCTACTAAAAATACAAAAAATTAGCTGGGTGTGGTAGTGGGCACCTGTAATCCCAGCTACTTGGGAGGCTGAGGAGGAGAATTGCTTGAACCCGGGAGGTGGAGGTTGCAGTGAGCTGAGATCATGCCATTGTACTCCAGCCTGGGTGACAGAGCAAGACTCTGTCAATAAAATAAAATAAAATAAAATAAAATAAAATAAAATAACAAATTTAAATTGTATGTAAATGATACACAAATTAAGTCTGCTTCCTATGGCTGATCTGTGCCTTCTGGAAAGTCCTATTAGGTTTTAATACTTTATGTGGTAAAACTGAAATATGGTCCATATGTACACAATCATCTCTTTGGAAAGATAAATACCAGTAGACTGCAAGCTCCTCGAGAGCAGAATCCACATTTTTAAAAACAGATACGGGATCTCGCTCTATTGCTCAGGCTAGTCTTGAACTCCTGGCTTCAAGTGATTCTCCCACCTCAGCCTCCTGAGTAGCTGGGATTATAGGCAGGAGCCACCATGCCCAGCAGAATCCATATCTTATTCATCTTTGTGTCCTTGATGCATGAGACATAATAACTTAATAAATGCCTATTAAACTGAACTATGCTATATAGATGTATATTTTATATATACATATTCACACAGATATATACATATGCATCTATAGAAAGGATGGGGGACGCAAAAGATTACAACCATAAAGGCATAAGTGTTACTAAAATTGAAGAGCAAAATACAAAAAATGAAATGTCTCATGAATTAAATGAGCATGTTCTATAAGCTCAGATGCTGTAAACCCTTGAGTCTTTCCCTCCCTGATAAGCTTTTGGGCCATTTGACAGAGCACTCTGCCTTTGCCCCCTGGTGACAGGATTGCAGAAACAATGAATAGGCTGACAGACTATTCACTCTTCCCCTGTGGGGCACCTTCCACAAAGTGTTCAATCAGAGTTCCCCCCATATCCATAAAAGAGCATCTCTATGATGGCTTCTGTGAGCTGACAGCAGCTATGGAGTCACTGAAAAGGGAAATCGTGGCGCAGAAAATAGCGGACTGCCTTTTTGCACACCCACTTTGTCTCCAAACCAGCACGAATAAGGGAATAGGGAGCAAAATGAATACAAGAGAGCATTTTGCCCAAGTTTGCAGAGTGATGGATAGGAAAGTGCAGATGGTAGATGGATCAGATTGGGAGCTGTTTTCATGTTTTCTTTTTCTATATCCTTTTCTTTCTGTGTGTGTTTGAATATGTATGTATGTTTGAGAGACAGAATGAGAAAGAAAGAGATACAGAGATACATAGAGAAGAATTCATTGCTGAGTGTGTGTAAGAGGCCATATGCAGTCACAGTTATACACAGACACTTAGAGGTGTAGATAGAATTGGAGACAAAACTCCCTGCTTGCCAATTTTACTAAATAAACATGTTCACAGATTTCATAGCATTAATGAGCTGCAAAATAACCACATATTGAAGCTGCATGCAGCTGTCTGTACTGTTGGAGGATATTTTAAGTGAATATTAAGCCAATAACATAAATTAAAGAGGCCAAGTTCTCAAAGAGCCTTAAATAAGAAGCCAGTTAGCATGAATAGAGAAAGAGCACATGTTTGGATGACAGATGTTAGATTCATGGGTATTCATTATAACTTTATGATTTACATTATACGATATGCATTCTGCGAGTTAAAAAAAATATAAATTCTGGGTCAGGCTCGGTGGCTCACGCCTGTAATCCCAGCACTTTGGGAGGCTGAGGCATGCAGATCACCTGAGGTCAGGAATTTGAGACCAGTCTGGCCAACATGGTGAAAACCTGCCTCTACTAAAAATAGCAAAAATTAGCCGGGCATGGTGGCGGACACCTGTAATCCCAGCTACTCAGGAGGCTGAGACAGGAGAACCACTTGAATCCGGAAGGCAGAGGTTGCACTGAGCTGAGATCACCCCATTGCACTCCAGCCTGGGCCATTCTGGGGGCATGGTAAGAAGATAATAAGAAAAACATTCTAAATTGGTTTCTAGGTGAGTACAAATGTTTAAAGCTAAAAAGATGAGGCACAAGTTACAGTTATGATAAGTGGGTAATGATTCTGAGAGCTGACTGATACATTGTCTGCTGCATTGTCATGATAGCTTTGACACATTTCTGAACTGGACTAAGAAATATTTATCATGATGCCAACAAACCCGTGCAGTGCTGAATGTTAACAATCCAGTCACAAGCCTGACTTTTTATTGCATTGAGCATTATAGAAACAAAACCTAGACTCTGTATGATTTATAACCAATATTAGAGGAGGGAGAAGAGAAAAATAATGGTGAAATTTAAAACATGCATCATAATTTATAAAACATTTATAAAGAATGTATTCACATACATAATTTTTACCCCAATCTCTCCCAGTTTAGATAATACGTATCTAATGTACCCCTAATCTCTCATAGTTTAGATAATATGAATTTCTGAAAGTTAGGCTCTTATTATGCAAAAACTTCTAGCATCTCAGACCTGCCACTGCTCCCAGTCAACTGAGAAGGGTATAGGAAAACATACTAGACAAGCCAAGAGAGAACAGATATAAGGACCACCATTATCAAGTTCCTTTTCTGTGCTAAGCACATTTACATAGGTTCATTCCTCATAAAGTAATTATTTTTATCCCCATTTTACAAATAAGTCTGAATTTAGGGAAGCTAATTAACTTGTGCTTATAAAAGTGATTGTCTCAATGGGAAGAAGATATTCTCATATTTGCAATAACAAAGTTATTTTTCTTCCCTAATTTCAGCAATAAAGATGCTTCTATTATTGTGGCCTAAAAATTGATCAAAATAGATAAAAACAAACCTTTACCATTTTCATGTCCCACACTAATAGGGAATTACATAAATTCAAACTCAAGTCTGATAGCATGGCCCATGTTTTTCCCACTATATCATGTCCTTTCAAAGTGCTATTGTCGTTAAAGTTGTAAATAACTATAGTCCCACAGAAATTTAGCAGCTGAAAGTCAGCACTAGGACAGAAAAATGAAAGTGCCACTTGACACGTTAATTCAAAAAATTACATAGAAATGCAAAGTAACAAATAGCCAAGACCCAACTGAAGAACTGGAATGGAGCGCCTGTTCTCTTGGGTATAAAGATATGGTCTAAAGCTATAGCAATTAAGACAGTGTGATGTTGGTACAAGGACAGACAAACAGAATGAAATAGCTCATGTATTGATCAACATTTGGTTCTTAACAAAGGTTGTACTGCAGAGCAGGGGAGAAAGAACAGTCTTTTCAATAAATGACGCTATGATATTTGAAAAAGAATCTTGGAAGAAAAAAAGAAACAACCTTTAACTCACATCATATATAAAAGACAATCCAAAGTAGATTGTAGATCTAAATTTGAAAGGAAAAAATACAATTTCTAGAGGATAATACAGAATACCTGTATGATCTTGGTGTAGGGAAAGCGTTCTAAAACAAGCAACATATTTAAAAAGTTGATGAATTTGACTGTGTTATAATCAAGAATTTCTCTTCTTCAAAAGACTATTTAGAGAATGAGAAGACAAGCCACAAAAAAGAGAGGAAATTTACGACATATACAACTGACAAAGGGCTTGTATCCAGAGTATACTGTATATGAAGAACTACTGGAAATCAATAACAAAAAGATGAACAACTCAATTGAAAAACAGGCAAGAGACTTGAACAGGCATTTCACAAGAGGATATCAAACAGCCAATAAACATATGAAAATTGCCCAGTCTCATTAGTAATCAGGAAAATGTAAATTAAAACCACAACTGGGGCTGAGCATGGTGGTTCATGCCTATAATCCCAGCCCTGTGGGAGGCCGAGGCTGAAGGGTCACTTCAGCCCAGGAGTTCAAGACCAAACCCAGCCTGGGCAACATGGTGAAAACCCATCTCTAAAAATAAAAAATAAATAAATAAATAAAAATTAAAAAAAAAAAAAAAACCAACCTGGGCAACATAGTGAGACTCTGTCTCTACAGAAAAAAAAAAAAAAATTAGCCAGGTATGGTGGCATGTACCTATAGTGCCAGTTACTTGGGAGGCTGATGTGGGAAGCTCACTTCCGCCCAGGAGTTTGAAGCTGCAGTGAGCTGTGATCCTGCTACTGCACTCCAACCTGGGTGACAGAGCAAGACTCTGTCTCTAAAAAACAAAACAAAACAAACAAAAACCCACAATTGGATAATACTGTATACCCCCAGAAAAGCTAAAATTAAACAGACTCACAATAATAACTGTTGGCAAGGGTGTGAAGCACTGGGAACTCTCATATACTGCCGGCAGGAGTGATACAACAACAGTCTGACTTTCTCTACTAAGGTTGAAGGTGCATACTCAGTGATCCAGCACTTCCAGCAATTCCACCCTCACATACCCAGTACAAAAGTGAACACATATATGTCAAGAGGCATATATATAAATGTTCATGGAGGTGCTATTTGTAATCGTTCCAAACTGGAAATAATCCAAATATGGCATCAACAGTAGAATGAGTAAATATGAGGCCAGGCGCAGTGGCTCACTCCTGTAATCCCAGAACTTTGCGAGGCCGAGGCGGGCAGATCACGAGGTCAGGAGATCGAGACCATCCTGGCTAACACGGTGAAACCCTGTCTCTACTAAAAATACAAAAAATTAGCCGGGTGTGGTGGCAGGAGTCTGTAGTCCCAGCTACTCGGGAGGCTGAGGCAGAAGAATGACGTGAACCCAGGAGGCGGAGTTTGCAGTGAGCCAAGATCATGCCACTGCACTCCAGCCTGGGTCGACAGAGCGAGACTCCGTCTAAAAAAAAAAAAGAATGAGTAAATACGTAGTGTGATGTATTCATAAAATGGAATGACATACAGCACTGGAAATGAGCAGGCTAAATCTATGTACACCATTATGGATGATTATGGATGAATTTTAGGTACAAATCTATATACAACATTATGGATTCATTATGGGTGAATCTTAGATACAAAAGAACACATTCGCAATTAGTGTCCTTGGATGGAGTTTCCTGATGGATCCCTGTCAACTGGAGTCAGTAGCAGCAGGGCAGCTCCTCGAACTGCAGTGTGTTGGGCGGGATGCTCCAGCAGGCAGCTGCTCTAGGGTAACTGTCTCTTGGATGAGAAGGTTTAGAGAACTAAGGAATTAGGGTTTACTTTTTCTGGGGCATGTAGGGAGGGAGAGAAGATGGTGGGGGCAGGCATCTAAAAACTACTCACCTTAATCATTCAGCTCTGAATATTTCAAGGTTTTCTCCTCCTGTTCAGTATTATTCCATTTGTAGTAAGTTTTAAAAACCAGGCAAGACTAACTTACAGTGTTTGAGTTTATGTGTTTACAAAAGTCAAGATAATAGTTACCTTTGGGAGAACAAAGGGGATAGTGATTGAGAGAGGGTTGCTGGTAATGTTTTTATTGAGCTGAGTAATAGCTACATGGATGTTTGCTTTGTGGATAATTCATCGAGCTATACATTTTTGTATTGTGCTCTTTTCTGCCTTTCTGATTGAGAATTATAGTTCACAATAAAAAAAGTTTGAAAAAGATCATAATTTTAAAATTCCCATTCAATTGCACTGAGGAAAAAAAAGTATACAGTGCCTATGTGTTAGGCATGGTACTCTTTTTCTGAAGCCAAGGGAGAAATGAAATATAAAGATGAATGGTATGGTTCCTGTCTTCAATGAGCTTACAATCTGAGAGATACAGTATTACAAGGTAGAATTCAATAAGCAGCAAATAAAGGCATTGTTGTGTTCTTTGCATTACTTGGGTTTAAAACATGACATTATTGGCTGGGCGCAGTGGCTCATGCCTGTAATCCCAGCACTTTGGGAGGATGAGATGGGTGGATCATGAGGTCAGGAGTTCAAGACCAGCCTGGCCAAGATGGTGAAACCCCGTCTCTACTAAAACTACAAAAATTAGCCAGGCGCGGTGGCAGGCTCCTGTAACCGCAGCTACTAGGGAGGCTGAGGCAGGAGAATCACTTGAACCCGGGTAGCAGAGGTTGCAGTGAGCCAAGATCACGCCACTGCACTCCAGCCTGGGTGAGACAGAGTGAGACTCTGCCTCAAAAAAAAAAAAAAAAAATCACATTATCTAAAAATTGCATTTAAAAGTTGATGGTCTCAATGGGAAGAATTGAGATATAAGAAAAAAATAATAAAAATAAGTTCTTTTTTCAGTAATGGCAGCAATAAAGATGCTTTTGTTATTGTGGCTTAATAAAGAATACAATAAAGATGTATTTGTTATTGAGGCAGGAGAATGGCGTGAACCCGGGAGGCAGAGTTTGCAGTGAGCCGAGATCATGCCATTCTGCTCCAGCCTAGGCGACAGAGCAAGACTCTATCTCAAAAAAATAAAAATTAAAAAAGTTGTTACTTTAAAAAAAAAAAAGTTGTTACTTTTAAAAAAAGTTGTTACTTTTATTGAGACTGGATACGGTGGGTCACGCCTATAATCCCAGCACTTTGGGAGGCCGAGGAGGGAGGATCACAAGGTCAGGAGTTTGAGACCAGCCTGGCCAGCATGATGAAACCCCATCTCTACTAAAAATACAAAAATTAGCTGGGCATTGTTGCACGCACCTGTAATCCCAGCTACTCAGAGAGCTGAGGCAGGAGAATCGCTTGAACCCAGGAGGCAGAGGTTGCAGTGAGCCAAGATCGCACCACTGCACTCCAGCCTGGGAGACAGAGTGAGACTTCATCTCAAATAATAATAATAATAATAATAACAGATTGGTTGATCAAAATGAACAATAACAAGCCTGAACCCTTCTCATGGCCCTTTAACTTCACATTCTGGAGCTTTTCCATTACTGTTATCATTTCTGGACTTTAAGTTTCCAAGGGCCGGGCGCGGTGGCTCAAGCCTGTAATCCCAGCACTTTGGGAGGCCGAGACGGGCGGATCACGAGGTCAGGAGATCGAGACCATGCTGGCTAACACGGTGAAACCCCGTCTCTACTAAAAAATACAAAAAATTAGCCGGGCGAGGTGGCGGGCGCCTGTGGTCCCAGCTACTCGGGAGGCTGAGGCAGGAGAATGGCGTGAACCCGGGAGGCGGAGCTTGCCGTGAGCTGAGATCCGGCCACTGCACTCCAGCCTGGGCGACAGAGCGAGACTCCGTCTCAAAAAAAAACAAAA
>NC_037674.1:19675536-19696743 GCF_003255815.1 Theropithecus gelada
AAAAAAAAAAAAAAAAAAAAAAAAGTCAAATATTTCGTTATGGCCGGGCGCGGTGGCTCAAGCCTGTAATCCCAGCACTTTGGGAGGCCGAGACGGGCGGATCACGAGGTCAGGAGATCGAGACCATCCTGGCTGACACGGTGAAACCCCGTCTCTACTAAAAAATACGAAAACTTAGCCGGGCGAGGTGGCGGGCGCCTGTAGTCCCAGCTACTCGGGAGGCTGAGGCAGGAGAATGGCGTAAACCCGGGAGGTGGAGCTTGCAGTGAGCTGAGATCCGGCCACTGCACTCCAGCCTGGGCGACAGAGCGAGACTCCGTCTCAAAAAAAAAAAAAAAAAAAAAAAAAAAAGTTTCCAAGCGTTTACATTCCAAAAAAATAATTTTTAAAACCTTATTGACTTATTTTTCTTTTTATTTTTTGAGATGGAGTCTTGCTCTGTCACCCAGGCTGGAGTGCAGTAGTGTGAGCTAGGCTAACTGCAACCTCTATTTCCTGTGTTCAAGTGACTCTCCTGCCTCAGCCTCTTGAGTAGCTGGGATTACAAGAGCCTGCCACCACGCCTGGCTAATTTTTTTTTTTTTTTTTTTTAGTAGATACAGGGTTGCACTATGTTGGCCAGGCTGGTCTCAAACTCCTGACCTTGTGATCCGCCCTCTTTGGCCTCCCAAAGTGCTGGGATTACAGGTGTGAGCTACCGTGCCTGGCCAACATTGACTTTAATAATATGAAATCCAGGCCGCATTATTCTTTATTGCCAAATAATATTCCAATATATATGCCACATTTTGTTAAGTATTCAGTTAGAAAACATTTAATTTGTTTCCACCTTTTGGCTATTACGAATAATGCTGCCATGAATATTCATGTATAAGGAAACCTATTAACTTTGTAGGTGTTGAATAGCAGGGTGAGACTGTGGCCACATGCCTGTGAATATGTGAACATCATTAACTATCACTTGGAGAGCTAAGCAGTCACTGGGAAAATAATGTATCAGGTAAACCTTAAGTTGTTCTTTTTCCACAAAATAAAGCATATAAATTATATCAGAGGAAAGGAAAGAGCATATCAAATGCACTACCATATTACAAAAATGCTTACCACTTTATAATATTTCTAGTGGAGACGAGAAGATGCTTACCTTTTAGTGCTCCAAATGAGAAGGAAAAGTTATAATTTATAATTGGATGGCTTCACTATCAATCTTGTGTTTTTTGTTACTTTTTTGAGACGGGGTCTGGCTCTGTTGCCCAGGCTGCAGTGCAGCAGCAGCTCAATCTCGGCTCATTGGAACCTCCGCCTCCCGGTTCAAGTAATCCTCCCACCTCTGCCACCCAAGTAGGTGAGACTACAGGCACCTGCCACCACGCCCAGCTAAGTTTTTGTATTTTTAATAGACATTGCCCAGTCTGGTCTCACTCGTGAGCTCAAGTACTTCGCCTGCCTCAGCCTCCCCAAATTCTGGGATTACAGGTGTGAGCCACCACGCCCGGCCTATCAATCTTCTTGATTAAACGAGAAGAAGGCTGGGGAGCAGGGAGCAAAAATCAGGTCGGGTCTTACTGAGAAGGGCAGGGTCAATTTCTAATTCTGGTTGGAACTTTGACAAAATTCTAGGAGCAAGATTATCAGGAGCAGATGGCTGATAAACCAGTGCGGGAAATACTCAGCAATTACTGAATGTTACCTTGAGTGAGAAATAAGGAAACTATGTTGAAAAAGCATTCTAATTAAGGTCTACTTCTTGGAGCACTGACATTTTCACTTAGGGAACCTAATAATTAGTTTGCATCCTGGTTTTAACCTCCCCCACCCCCCCATTTTTGTCTTAACACTTGCTGACTTTCTAGGCATTATTGTCCCATGGAGCACAATTTGGGAACTGCCGGTGTAGTTACCTCTGTTCTTTTGTTGGGAGGGGAGGGAGGAAAGGCAGGCTGCATCCCGGGAACCTCCCCACTCTGTTACCTCTGTTCCTCATTCTATGAGCAAATTATTTCTCATTGGATCAAAAGTTAGGATCCTCTCTTAGCAGCAATCATTTGAGACTTCATGAAACATTAAGTACGGAACTTCACAACCTGGCCATTTCCCCATGTTTAGGTCTTAGGACAATTAAGCTCATTTCTAATATAGGTCTGGGTCAAAATGACTTATAGTCTTAAAATGAGGAGTCAAAGTCTTGAAATTTAAAAACTGGTCTAATTGGCCAGGCGTGGTGGCTCATGCATGTAAAAAAAAAAAAAAAAAACAAACTACCAAAACAAACAAAAAACTCCACCCGGGGCTTAAGTGATCCTTCCACCTCTGCCTCCCAAGTAGCTGGGACCACAGTCTTACACCACCACACCCAGCTAATTTTTGTATTTTTAGTAGAGACAGGATTTTGCCATGTTGCCCATGCTGGTCTCCTGAGATCAAGTAATCCTCCCGCCTTGGCCTCCCAAAGTCCTGAGATTACAGGCGTGAACCACCACACCCAGCCAAGAGTGAAGTTGTAAGAGGAATTACTGCTTTTTTTTTTTTCTGGTAGGGAGTTCCACTGAGACTACTAACCAAACTAATATTCCTCTTGGAAAAAGATTGCAAACAAGTCACAATTAGGACCAGACATATTACTAGCATATCCAGGAAACTGAGGGTCAGATGCCAATGATCAAGGTACAATAGAAGTCAAATTTCAAGAGGAGACTGCTTCTTAGAAAGAACTCATTCCAAAGGAAGAAGTAATTAAACACTGCCTTTCACTGTTTGAGCCTCTTGCATCTTGGTCCTGTCCTTTTACCATTGTGGTCATGCTGTTGATAAATATTATACTACAGGAACAGTTATAAAATGACCACTAACATAGAATTAGAGAGCAACACAATGAGGGGATCACTAGGAGAAAAGGAGTTAATGTTCACAGTTCATCCTTATTTGGTTTCTTCTCTTTATCTGCCTGAGTCTTGCTGTGTTTACTTGGGTTTCAGAACTTTTCCAATCTTATTACTACCATGCCTCTCCATTGCTGAGAGTGAGAGGCATAGAGCCCCAGATTGATTCTGAAAGAGGAAGGATTCACAAAAGCAACATTAATGACATTTGGGGCTAGATAATTCTTTGTTGGGCGGGGGGCAAGAGGGCAACTGTTTTGTACATTGTAGGATGTTTAGCAACATTGCTAGCCTATACCCACTAGATATCAGTAGTATCCAGACATTGCCAAATGTCCCCTGAGGGGGAAAAGGATCTCCAAGTTAAGAACCACTGTAGCCTGATGCAGTGGCACATGCCATACTCCAGCTACTCTGGAGGCTCCGGTTGGAGGATTGCATAGGTCCAGGAGTTTGAATCCAGCCTGGGCAACATAGTGAGACTCCTACCTCTTAAAAAAAAAAAGAAAGAAAGAAAGAAAGAAAGAAAAAGAAAAAGAAAAAGAACCACTGTAATGGTGATATGAAAAAGTTTCTTTTTTTTTTTTTTTTTTGAGATGCAGTCTCACTCTGTTGCCCAGGCTGGAGTGCAGTGGTGCGATCTTGGCTAACTGCAAGCTTCACCTCCTGGGTTCACTCCATTCTCCTGCCTCAGCCTCCTGAGTAGCTGGGACTACAGGCACTTGCCACCATGCCTGGCTAATTTTTTGTATTTTTTAGTGGAGACGGGGTTTCACCATGTTAGCCAGGATGGTCTTGATCTCTTGACCTTGTGATCCGCCCTCCTCGGCCTCCAAAAATGCTGGGATTACAGGCGTGAGCCACTGCACCCAGCCAAAAAAGTTTCTTTTCTTTTCATTGAGCTGAGGGAGAATACTTATTTAAAATAATATTATCGGCTCCGCGCGGTGGCTCAAGCCTGTAATCCCAGCACTTTGGGAGGCCGAGACGGGCGGATCACAAGGTCAGGAAATCGAGACCATCCTGGCTAACCCAGTGAAACCCCGTCTCTACTAAAAGATACATAAAACTAGCCGGGCAAGGTGGCGGGCGCCTGTAGTCCCAGCTACTCGGGAAGCTGAGGCAGGAGAATGGCGTAAACCCGGGAGGCGGAGCTTGCAGTGAGCTGAGATCCGGCCACTGCACTCCAGCCTGGGCAACAGAGCAAGACTCTGTCTCAAAAAAAATAAAAAAATAAAATAAAATAAAATAATATTATCTAAAGGAAACTAAGGGAGGAAAAACAAAACACAAAAGCATAGCATTTATAGTTAGTGATAATGATTACCCAATATTGTGAATGTACATAATACAACTGAATTGTACACCTAAAAATGGTAAAACTCATGTTCTGTGTATTTTACTACAATTTTTTTTTTTTTTTTTTGAGACTGAGTCTCGCTGTCACCCAGGCTAGGGTGCAGTGTTACAGTCTTGGCTCACTGCAGCCTCCGCCTCCTGGATTCAAGTGATTCTCCTGCCTCAGCCTCCCGAGTAGCTGGGATTACAGGTGCATGCCACCATGCCCAGCTAATTTTTGTATTTGTAGTCAAGACAGGATTTCACCATGTTGGCCAGGCTGCTCTTGAACTCCTGACCTAGTGATCCGCCCACCTTGGCCTCCCAAAGTGCTGGAATTACAGGCATGAGCCACTGTGCCTGGCCTTTTACTACAATTTTTAAAAAAGCACAGTGGCCAATTGTGGTAATCCCACTACAATTGTAATCCTGTAATCCCACTACTTTGGGAGGCCAAGGCAGGAGTATCACTTGAGGCCAAGAGTTCAAGACTAGCCTGGGCAACATATCGAGACCCTATCTCTAAAATTTTTTTTAAAAACATTAACTGCGCATGGCGATGCACGCCTTTAGTCCCAGCTACTTCAGAGGCTGAGGTGGGAGGATCACTGGAGCCCAGGAGATTGAGGCTGCAGTGAGCTGTGATTGCACCACTGCACTCCAGCCTGGGTGACAGAGCAAGACCCTGCCTCAAAACAACAACAACAACAAAATAGCACTGCTCATGTCTACAAATTTCTGATTCTAATTTAACCAAACTTTAATGACAGATTAGCACGGGCAGCAGTTTATCATGTACTTAAGTGCGAGGTTATTTGCCTTGCCTCATCATTGTCTAAGGGTCTCTACCTGAGAGACCCTTTCTTAGGACATAAATATTTTAATTTCTGTGTTGTTCCAGGCATGTAAGACAAATCTCCTATCCAGATAGGACATTAGGCTGCTTAGTTCACAATTCACCATCTGAAAGGATCATTATAGTAGAAGGGATCTTAGAGAGCATCTGTTTTACCCATGAAAAATGTTGAGGTCAAAACAAGTCGAGCAACTTGCCCAGGTTCATGGAGTTCCTTGAAGGACATGCCAACATCTAGATATCTCGCTTAGAGCTCAGTTTTCAGCTCCCAGAACACGTGAATGACTGTACATGGATATTTTTATCAGACACTGCCAGTACCTTTTGTAAATAATAGTAATTCTTAGAGAAAAATGGCTAATGGGAAGAAAATGAATGCAGATTAATGTGAGTAAAATTATCAAAATAAATCATTGAGAAGTGATTGAGGAACAACAACGCCTGTTCTTAGGATATAAGATATACTAGCTCTACACAACAGAATACATATACATTTACATTATTTTAAAACTTACTTGAAAATTGGCTTTCAAAAAAGCTTGTTTCAGCCATGACAGTTTAATTTCCATTCTCTAAACTTTCACAGCAATGTTTCCTGTTTCTTCATGATGTATCCTCACCTTGATGTGCCTGTCCCCACTTATATACCTACAAACATTCTCTCCTTACTCAAAACTCAGATCAAATGGGCAACCTTCCCTGAACTACAAACCTTCCCTGAACTTCAATCCCCCTGGTACCTCCAAGAAGGAATTAAGTATTTCTTTCTCTATGTTTCCATAGCAACTTACATTTATAGACATTTCCTCTACATTGCAAACTAGATACAATCAGATATGTAGGGAACATGAATCACAGGGCCTAGACTGGCTACAGGTTCTATAACATCACTGTGATACAGAACTGCTGCTTGTTTGTTGCACTAGGAACACAAGGTTGAATGAGAGACTAGCAGCTCACTTGGCCTCTTACCCATGTTTAGTGTTTGCAAATTGGGCTGGGATTTGTTTTGCATTGTATTTCACTTTTCTGTGATCTCTATTATTAAAATGGATAATAAAAGTGATAAGCATGTATATAAGTGCTGGGTTAACAACAGTACTTTGCAGAGCTAGAAAATAAAGGCCAAGACTTGTGCACAAGTCGAGAGTAATACATTCTTTGAAAAGACACGCATTGGCCAAGTGTGGTGGCTCACGTCTGTAATTCCAGCATTTTGGGAGGCCGAGGCTGGTGGATCATGAGGTCAAGAGATTGAGACCATCCTGGCGAACACAGTGAAACACCATCTCTACTAAAAAAAAAAAAAAAAAATTAGCCTGGCGTGGTGGCGGGCGCCTGTAATTCCAACTACTCAGGAGGCTGAGGCAGGAGAATTGCTTGAACTCGAGAAGTGGAGGTTGCGGTGAGCCAAGATCACGTTATTGCACTCCAGCCTGGGTGACAGAGCAAGACTTTGTCTCAAAAAAAAAAAAAAAAAAAAAAACAAATAAAAGGGTAATGAAGTATTGATACATGCTAAAAACATGGATGAAGCTCAAACACATTATGCTAAGTGAAATAATCCGATCACAAAAGACCACATATAATATGATACCATTTATATGAAATGCCCAGAACTGGTAAATCCATAGAGTCAAAAAGTAGGCCTAGACCTAGGGGGAGGAAGAATGGAGAGTGACTGCCTATGGATTTCTTTTTGGTATAATGGAAACAATCTGGAATTAGATAGTAGTAATGGTTGCACAGCTCTAACTATACTAAAAATCATTGAATTATACACTTTAAATGGGTGAACATTATGGTATGTAACTTATACCTCAGCGGCTGGGTGCTGTGGCTCACACATGTAATCCCAGAAATTTGGGAGGCTAAGGTGGGCGGATCACAAGGTCAGGAGATCAAGACCATCCTGGCTAACATGGTGAAATCCTGTCTCTACTAAAAATACAAAAAAATTAGCTGGGTGTGGTGGCGGGCACCTGTAGTCCCAGCTACTCGGAAGGCTGAGGCAGGAGAATGGCATGAATCCAGGAGCCGGAGCTTGCAGTGAGCCAAGATCGCGTCACTGCACTCCAGCCTGGGCAACAGAGTGAGACTCCATCTAAAAAAAGAGAAAAAAAAAAATTATACCTCAGTGAAGCTGTTTAAAAAGTTAATAGGTTTATTTTTTACAAAACTTGTCAGAGTCTTTAATGTCTTAATGTAATTTATGAATCTTCAAGAGGAAAGTAGAGAATGAAGTGCTTCCCAAAATGGTTTGTTCAAGGACCCAACTTCCTATACCATAAATTTTGTAAAATTAATTAATTATTTTTTTTTAGAGTCAGGTCCTCGCTCTGTTGCCCAGGCTGGAGTGCATCAGCAAGTCATGGATCACTGCAGCCTCAAACTCCTGGGCTCAAGGAGTCCACCTGCCTCTCCCTCCCCAATAGCTAGAACTATAGGCATGTGTCACCAGGCCCAGCTAACTAAAAATAAACTTTTTTTGTAGAGCCAGGGTCTCTCTGTATTGCCTAGAATGGTCTTGAACTCCTGGCCTCAGTGATCCACCTACCTTGATCTCCCAAACTGTTGGGATTACAGGCATAAGCCACTGCACCTGGCCTATACCATCATTTTTATGAGCCTCTATTCCAGGGAAATGGTGTTTCCATGTATCCATTTAGAAAAACTCTAAGATATATACACAATAGTTAAAGGAGTCGTAAGTAAGAGACAGAAGTTATAAATCCTTTGATAGGGTTTTGGGGGAACACATTTCAATAGATTTAGGTGAGATGGATCAGGTCTTACTACTTTAGCCAAAGTTACAGATAAATAATACTATAGCTAAGACATATATTTTAAAAAGTAATGTTTCAAGGTAGTAAATTCCTGGACTTAATTTCCCAACAATTATCTTCAAGTGGGAGAGGAAAAGGAGGAAAGACAGTGGAGAGAGGTATCCTGCTTCAGCTTCGAGAATGCTCAGGAGAGTTGGCCATCAGTCTTGCTAGGATAAGTTCGTCTTGAGGAATAAAAGGCAGGTCCAGATGTGAGGAACAACAGGCATGATGAATGAAACTTTCCAGGCCCATACCTACTGTTTTACTACTAGACCAAGGGAATTGTTTGTGTCTTGTTGTAAAGCTAGTTGACTAAACACCAGCAATCTTGTTTCCTTTTTCTGTAGAACCTGTCTTTCTGAAGCATCAGTCATCCACCTAATATTTTCTAGAAATAAAAAACAGTCTAGACAGATGACTGTTCCTTCAAAACCACTTCCCAGAAGGAAGAAGAGGAGGAGAAAGAGAAAGAACAAAAAGTGGGGTGGTGGGGGGAACACAGGGAAAGATCACACTTTGAGAATGGATTACCAAAAAAAATTTTTAGTATTTTTTTCTTACATAGCTGTCACACATTGGCAGGAGGAGGTAAAAGGCATGACATGTTATTCAGTCAAGAAAATGTATTTCATTATGACAAAGGATAAAGCTAGAGGAGTAAAAATTAGTTCCATGGTTTAAGACTTAAGACAACCACAACCCCAAACAGCTCTTGAATAGAATTTGAGAGTAGAAAAGGTCTGAGGTTATCAGATGAAGATGTTCAAGGACTTAGTGAAGTAATGTGTAATTTTTCTTTCAACTGGAAAATCTTCTGCCTTATAGAAACGACTTGTAAGCTCATCCTTTCTCCAGAGTTCCTGTTTCAGGGAATGCACCCAGCACTGATACAACTGTCCAAGTTAAAAACTGTTTCTGGGATGTTTCCTGGACTCTAGTGCTTCTCATCTGAATTGTTGCAATAGTCTCTCAAGTAGCCTTCCTGCCATCTACAGACTTGCAGGCACAATCACACTTAGCTAGAAAAGTCTTTCTAAATCATAAATATTTCTAAAACCTTTTAGTGGTTTTCTCTTACTCTTGGGTAAAAATCCAGACTCTTTAATATGAGTTTTCTATGATCTGGCCCCCACTTATGTCTTCACCTCCATTTCTTGCTACTTATTTCACTTCTACACCAGGGGATCTCAAATGGAGTGTAGAAGATCATCCTCTGGGTATAGGATAAAAATATCTGAAGTTCTACTGACTGAGAATATGGGACGGAAACCAAAAGAATGTCAAATATAAGAGGCTAGAGCAAGCCAAGTCAAAGCTCTGTACAAGTGGAAGTTGAGAGGAAGCAAAAACTCTGAAGAAAAAGAGAAAATTAGGGAGACGTGAAGAAAAGAGGAGAGACAGAAGTGTCAGAAAGAGGCCGGGCACAGTGGCTCATGCCTATAATCCCAGAACTTTGGGAGGCTGAGGCAGGCAGATCACCTGAAGTCAGGAGTTCATGACCAGTTTGACCAACATGGTGAAACCCTATCTCTACTAAAAATACAAAACTTAGCTGGGCGTGGTGGCAGGTACCTGTAATCCCAGCTACTGGGGAGGCTGAGGCAGGAAAATGGCTTGAACCCGGGAGGTGGAGGTTGCAGTGAGCTGAGATCACACCACTGCATTCCAGCCTGGACAACAGAGCAAGACTGAGTCTGGAAAAGAAAAAGAAGTGTCATAAAGAATAGTTGGTTTATAGAGCTTTGTCCTGAAAGAAGGACTTATGGTTCCAGTTTTGATTTATGGACTAAACATCCTTTAATGCACCCTCCTGTTCCTTGAGGAAATCTGAATGAGTTTTTCTTACATTTTTAAAGAATCTTGCCAGCCGGGCATGGTGGCTTATGCCTATAATCCCAGCATTTTAGGAGGCCAAGGTGGGTGGATCACCTGAAGTCAGGAGTTTGAAACCAGCCTGGCCAACATGGCGAAACCCTGTCTCTACTAAAAATACAAAAATTAGCTGGGTGTGGTAGCATGCATCTCAGCTACTTGGGAGGCTGAAGCATGAGAATCATTTGAACCCGGGAGGTAGAGGTTGCAGTGAGCCGAGATTGTGCCACTGCACTCCAGCCTGGGTGACAGTGAGACTCTGTCTAAAAACAATAATAATAAAATAAAAATACAGTGTCTTGAGGGAGGTCTTTGTTCTGGGGGACCAGAAGAAGCTACCTAAAATACTTAGTGATCATCTATAGGAGATTCGTTAAATAAAGTATACAGTACATCGTTCTATGCATTAACCAAAAACGGATATGGAGTAATAAATTTATTACATGGAAAGTTGCCTGCAAGATATTGTTAAGTGAAAAAGTAGGTCACAAAACAATACACATAGTACTTTTGATATGCATTAAAAATGCATTTATGGGCCCGGGAGTGGTGGCTCATGCCTGTAATCCTAGTGCTTTGGGAGGCCGAGGAGGGAGGATCACTTGACACCAGAAGTTCAAGATCAGCCTTGGTAATATAGTGAGACCTCCATCTCTACAAAAATAAAAATTACCTGGTCATAGGGGCATCCACCTGTAATCTCAGCTACTTGGGAGACTGAGGATGGCTTGAGCCCAGGAGTCCGAAGTTACGGTGAGTTGTGATTGAGCCACTGAACTCCAGCCTGGGCAACAAAGCAAGACTCTATCAAAAAAAAAAAAAAAAGGAAAAAGAAATAATTCTGGAAAGCTCTATGCTAGAATGGTAATTTTTTTTTTTTTTTTTGAGACAGAGTTTTTTGCTTGTCGCCCAGGCTGGAGTGCAACAGTGTGATCTCAGCTCACTGCAACCTCCACCTCCTGGGTTCAAGCAATTCTCCTGCCTCAGCTGCCTGAGTAGCTGGGATTGCAGGCGCCCGCCACCACGCCCAGCTAATTTTTTTTGCATTTTGAGATGGGGTTTCACCATGTTGGTCAGGGTGGTCTTGAACTCCTGACCTCAGGTGATCCACTCACCTTGGCCTCCCAAAGTTTTTGTTTGTTTTTTGTTTTTGGGTTTTGTTTGTTTGTTTTTAGATGGAGTCTTGCTCTGTTGCCAGGCTGAAGTGCAGTGGTGCAATCTCAGCTCACTGCAACCTCTGCCTCCCAGTTCAAGAGATTCCCCTGCCTCAGCCTCCCAAGTAGCTGGGATTACAGGCACACACCACCACACCCGGCTAATTTTTTGTATTTTAGTAGAGATGGGGTTTCACCATGTTGGCCAGAACGGTCTTGATTTCCTGACCTCATGATCCGCCTGCCTCGGACTCCCAAAGTGCTGGGATTACAGGTGTGAGCCACCATGCCCGGCCAAAGAAATTTTTTTTAATAGAGATGGGGTCTCACTGTGTTGCCCAGGCTAGTCTTGAACTCCTGGCCTCAAGTAGTCCTCCTGCCTCAACCTCCCAAAATGTTGGGATTACGGGCATGAACACTGTGCCCAGTTAAATATCAGTAATTTGTTTTATTTTCATTTTTTGAGACATGGTCTCACTCCCATTGCCAAAGCTGGAGTACAGTGGTGTGATCATGGCTCACTGCAGCCTCATCCTCTTGCTCAAATGAGCCTCATCCTCTTGCTCAAATGATCCTCCCACCTCAACCTCCCAAGTAGCTGGGACCATAGGCATGGGTCACCATGTCCAGCTAATTTTTGTAGAGATGGGTTTTACTGTGTTGCTTAGGCTAGTCTTCTGGGTTCCAGCAGTCTGTCTGCTTTGGAGTAATTTTTAACATGGATTTAAAATAATCCCATCAATGCTCAGATGCCAAAAGCAAGCATTGTGCACACCAATATGTTAATAAGGATCAGTATTTCAAAGTTACTACATTGCCCTGCTACAAAAAAAAAATACGGTCTTTTGCAATCCCTGGCTTCTGTTCTGGCATTGGATGCAATGGGCTGCTTCTCTGGGATACTGGCAAATCAAAACATAGGCACCTGAACAGGAGCATGAAGTGAGTTCAATCTATCATGGTGTTCACTTGATAGATACCAGGAATTGCACTGCTGAAAACAACACAAACAACATGCTGAAACTAACAGATTCAGTGACAAACTATGTAGGTTAAAAAAAGCTTTTAGCTTCTACTTAAAGCTCAGACAATGGATACACCTGAGGATCTGCTTAAAGAGCAGTAGATGACACATGACCAGCTCTGCTCACAGCTGTGTCTTCTGCCTGAAAGTCAGCACAGGAGGATTTATTGTGATGCCACACTAGCATCTGCAGCAGGTATTGAGGAATGGAAAAAAAAAAAAAGTACATAAATAAAGGTTTGGAAAACTACAAGGTGATCATATGAAACTAGTCCCACATAAAGTCCCACTGCATCAAATGGGGCCATATTTAATTGGGTCACTCTTCAGAACAATGTCTAGCAGAGAAAGCCACCATGAGCTAGAAGATTAGATGAACTGCAGTGCAGAGAACAAAAAATAGGGCAGAAACCTTGGGTTTTCTGCCAAGTGTAGAAAAAATACATTGCAGCAGACTGTGCAGAGGCATGACCATCTTTTCATTGCTTGCCAAGAATCTAAGTGTGGTTTTTAAAAATTACAGTGGAAATAGAAGCAAATGTTAAGGAACAAGAACCACTATATTTTGAAAAGATAGGTGAGAAGTGATGACTAATCAGTCAAAAAATATTTGAATCCCTACTATGTGCCCATTAATTCACTCAATATATATCTGCTTAATATCGCTAACTGCTAACAGAGTAAATAAAAGTGACAAATCCATGCTTTCTGGAGTTTACAGCTAACTGGAGAGTCAAGTCAAACCAATGTGAAAGACTTGAGTAACAATGCAAGGCAGTATTATACTCTATGATTATTGCCAAAATGATGCAGACAATAAATGTAGATAATATATGCAATGATGTAGACAACAAATGCAAAATTCAGATGAAAAATATGTGAGCTGAACTGGAATTTGGAAGAAACTGTCAGTGGGGGAGGATTTATGCTGGATCTTGAAGAAAGCTTGTATTCTCGTCCTATGTCTGTCTTTGACTGGTAGAATAGAATTTTTTTTTTTTTTGAGACCGAGTCTTGCTCTATCACCAGGCTGGACTGCAGTGGCACAATCTCAGCCGACCTTTGTCTCCTGGGTTCAAGCGATTCTCCTGCCTCAGGCTCCTAAGTAGCTGGGACTACAGGCGTGTACCACTATGCCCAGCTAATTTTTGTATTTTTAGTAGAGACAGGGTTTCACCATGTTGGCCAGGATGGTCTCGATCTCTTGACCTCGTGATCCACCTGCCTCAGCCTCCCAAAGTGCTGGGATTACAGGCGTGAGCCACCGCGCCCGGCCAAATAGAATAATTTTAAATCACAATACTTCTCTGGATTTTTATCTTCATCTATTAAATGGGAGTTTTAGACTAGGTAATCTCTAAACTCCCTTCCTGTTCTAAAATTCCATAATTCAAGGATATATAGAAAAAAAGAAAGAAATTAATAAGAGAGTATTTTAAAAATGTTTTAGGCTGGGCATGATGGCTCACACCTGTAAATCCCAACGCTTTGGGAGGCCAAGGAGGGAGGACTGCTTGAGCCCAGGAGTTTGAGACCAGCCTGGGCAACATAGAAAGATATCATCTCTACAAAAAATTTAAAAATTAGCCGGTTGTGGCTGTGTGCATCTGTAGTCCCCACCTACTTGGGAGGCTGAAGCAGGAGTATTGCTTGAGCTAGGGAGATCGAGGCTGCCGTGTGTCATGATTGTGTCACTGATCTCCAGCCTGGGTGACAAAGTGAGACACTGTCTCATAAAAAAAGTTTCAGATAAATGGAAAAGAAAGAAGTGAGCAGACACTGGAGAAGGGGGAAAAAAACCCTAATGGTGTGGTGTCAAAACAAAATCACAGCCTACCTCATACTATCTTATAATGCAGTCCTGTAGAAAAACATCTACTGGCTGGGCGCGGTGGCTCACGCCTGTAATCACAGCACTGTGGGAGGCCAAGGCAGGTGGATCACGAGGTCAGGAGATCGAGACCATCATGGTCAACATGGTGAAACCCCTTCTCTATTAAAAATACAATTAGTTGGGCATGGTGGTGCGTGCCTGTAGTCCCAGCTACTCACGAGGCTGAGGCAAGAGAATTGCTTGAACCCGGGAGGTGGAAGTTGCAGTGAGCCGAGATTGTGCCACTGCACTCCAGCCTGGGTGACAGAGCATGACTCCATCTAAAAAAAAAATAAAAATAAAAATAAAAAAATAAATTACCAAAAGTTTACTGTAGAGTCAGCAAAATAAACTGCTACAATAGAAAACTAGAGGACATCATGCAGGCACAGTAAGATAGTGGTCACTTCTATCAGTTGGGAGCAGCAGGGCATGAGAGGTGTTGGAAAATGTTTTCAAGGAGGAAACTGAATACAGTGTTCCCCTGGTTGGGCACTGGTAAAGGAGGAAGAGACCGGAAGCTTCAGGAGGACCTTTCTGTTTCTGCTGTTATCACCCGCACTTCCTCTCACCTACAATACTATAGATTGTTACACGGCAGGCACACAGTAAATATTTGAGTAATTAATTAATTTGTTAATTACTTAATGCATGCACCGTGATATAAATCCTTGACAAAGCAGGCTTCAAATAACAATGCCACGATGATAAATTTTTAAAAATTTCGCTGGAGGCCGGGCGCGGTGGCTCAAGCCTGTAATCCCAGCACTTTGGGAGGCCGAGGCGAGTGGATCACGAGGTCAGGAGATCGAGACTATCCTGGCTAACATGGTGAAACCCTGTCTCTACTAAAAATACAAAAATCTAGCCGGGCGTGGTGGCAGGCGCCTGTAGTCTCAGCTACTTGGGAGGCTGAGGTGGGAGAATGGCGTGAACCCGGGAGGCGGAGCTTGCAGTGAGCCGAGATCACGCCACTGCACTCCAGCCTGGGAGCACAGCGAGACTCCGTCTCAAAAAAAAAAAAAAAAAAAAAAAAAAAATTTCGCTGGAAAGCATTACTCAGCTGGACACAGTGGTTCACATCTGTAATCCCAGCACTTTCGTAGGCTGAGACAGGAGGATTGCTTATGGCCAGGAGTTCAGGACCAGCTTGGGCAATATAGTGAGATCCTGTCTTTACAAAAAAAAAAAAATTGTTTATAAATTAGCTTGGGAGGCTGAGGCAGGAGGTTGCTTGAGTCTACAAGTTGGAGGCTGAAGTGAGCTATGACTGCACCACTGCAGTCCAGCCTGAGTGACAGAGTGAGACCCTGTTCCAAAAAAAGCCAACAAAAAAATTACTGTTACAACTTCATATTATATTAATAGTATAGTTTCAATTGTGTACCTATATGAGACATTTGTATCATTTTTATTAAGAATAAATAAATTCTTGAATAACTGCCAGTGAAAGAAGAAAGTTAGAGAAGCATTCCAAAGGGCCAAAGACATAATATATCCTGGGAAACAGGATTATCCTAGAGCTAGGGCATAAGTGATAGGAAGAAAAAATAAGGTTATGGATGCTGGTAGACGTGGGGTTATAGTCTTATAAAAAATGTGGTCCTGGCCGGGTCCAGTGGCTAACGCCTGTAATCTCAGCACTTTGAAGGTCGAGGAGGGCGGATCACGAGGTCAGGAGATCGAGACCATCCTACCTAACACGGTGAAGCCCCATCTCTACCAAAAATACGAAAAAATTAGCCGGGCGTGGTGGTGGGCGCCTGTAGTCCCAGCTACTCCCAGCGGAGATCGTGCCACTGGACTCCAGCCTGGGCGACAGAGTGAGGCCCCGTTTAAAAAAAAAAAAAAAAAAGTTGGTAATCTCTGGCCTATAGAACCACCTTTTTTTTTTTTTTTTTTTTTTAAGACAGAATTTCGCTCTTGTTACCCACGCTGGAGTGCAATGGTGCGATCTCGGCTCACCGCAACCTCGGCTCCCAGGTTCAAGCGATTCTCCTGCTTCGGCCTCCCAAGTAGCTGGGATTACAGGCATGCGCCACCATGCCCGGCTAATTTTTTTTTTTCCCCCCAAGACGGGAGTCTTGCTCTGTCTCCCAGGCTGGAGTGCAGTGGTGCGATTTCGGCTCACTGCAAGCTTCGCCTCCCGGGTTCACGCCATTCTCCTGCCTCAGCCTCCCCAGTAGCTGGGACTACAGGCGCCCAATACGCCCGGCTAATTTTTAAAATATTTTTTGTACAGACGGGGTTTTCCCGTGTTAGTCAGGCCTCCCAAAGTGCCGGGCTTACAGGCATGAGCCACCGCGCCCAGCCACTAATTTTGTATTTTTAGTAGAAACGGGGTTTCACCATGTTGGTCAGGCTGGTCTCGAATTCCCGACCTCAGGTGATCCGCCCGCCTCGGCCTCCCAAAGTGCTGGGATTACAGGCGTGAGTCACCGCACCCGGTCTCCAACATTTTATTTTTTTAGAGATGAGTGTCACTATGTTGCCCAGGCTGGAGTGCAGTGGCTAATCACAGTCAGCATCATAGAGCACTGCAGTGTTCAACCCCTGGGCTCCAGCCATCCTTCTGCCTCAGGCTCCCAAGTAGCTGGGACTACAGGCAGTGACAATGCTCTGGGCTTAATCTTTTGATTCTACACACTTTTTTTTTTTTTTTTTGAGACGGAGTCTCACTCTGTCCCTGGGCCAGAGTGCAGTGGCATGATCTCGGCTCACTGCAACCTCCGCCTCCCTGGTTCAAGCAATTCTCCTGCCTCAGCCTCCTGAGTAGCTGGGACTACAGGCATGCGCTACCACGCCCAGCTAATTTTTTCTATTTTGAGTAGAGACGGGGTTTCACCATGTTAGCCAGGATGATCTTGATCTCTTGACCTCATGATCTGCCTGCCTCGGCCTCCCAAAGTGCTGGGATTACAGGCATGAGCCACCGCGCCCAGCTCAAACTTCTTTTTTAATGTCAAAAACTGTACAGATTATCATGTGATAGTAACTGTAAATTTAGTATCTATTGACTTTTTTTTTTTGAGATGAAGTTTTGCTCTTGTTGCCCAGGCTGGAGCGCGATGGTGCAATCTCAGTTTACTGCAACCTCTGCCTCCCATGTTCAAGCAATTCTCCTGCCTCAGCCTCCCGAGTAGCTGGATTAAAGATGCTCACTACCACGCCCGGCTAAGTTTTGTATTTTTAGTAGAGATGGGGTTTCACCACGTTGACCAGGCTGGTCTCGAACTCCTGACCTCAGGTGGTCCACCTGCCTCAGCCTCCCAAAGTGCTGGGATTACAGGCATGAGCCACTGCGCCTGGCCAGTATCTACTGATCTTAAAAATACATAATGAAAAAGGTTAAAGCGGATTCACTAGTAATTTTACTTAGTTTTTTCTTAGAGACAGGGTCTTGCTCTGTCTCTTAAGCTAAAGTGCAGTGGCTTGATCACGGCTCACTGCAGCCTCGAACTCCTGGGCTCAAGGGATCCTCCCAACTCAGCCTCCAAGTAACTGGGAGTACAGGCACACACCACCACACTCAGCTAATCTTTTAATTGTTTTGTAGAGACGGGATCTTGCTATATTGCTTAGACTGGTCTCCAATTCCCTGCCTTAAGTGCTCCTCCCACCTTGGCTTCCAAAAGTGTTGAGATTACAGGCATGAGCCACTTTGCCCTGCTACTTATTTATTTTGAGACAGGATCTTGCCCTGTTACCCAAGCTGGAGTGCAGTAGTGTGGTCATGGCCTACTGCAGCCTTGAACTCTTCGACTCAAGAGATCCACCAGCCTCAGCCTCCCAAGTAGCTGGGACTACAGGCATGTGCTACCCTACCTGGCTAATTTTAAAAATCTGTTGGCAGAGATGCGGGTCTTGCTATGTTGCCCAGACCAGTCTTGAACTCCTGGCCTCAAGTGATCCTCCTGCCTTGGTGCTCCAAAGTGCTGCTATCACAGGCATGAGCCACCATAACCAGCTCAATTTTAAGTAAACATTTATTCAACACAATTTCAAACTCTTTAAAAAAGTAATGATATTTTGTAGACATTAATTTTTCTGTACATGGACAAAAGTTAGTGAACATATACTGAACATTTATGTCCTACAAATTGAGAACCACTGCTGTAATGGTAGCAACATTTACTGAATATTTGATAAGTGCCAGTTCTAAACACTGTACACTTATTAACTTAATTAATACAACCACCATATGAGAAGGGATTTATTATTATCCTCATAGATTTCAGAGTTTTTTTTTTGGTTTTGGGTTGTCTCCTTGTACCTTTTCTTCTCTTTTCTTTTACTAAAGATCTGAATTTTCAACTGGGTACACTGCTGCTCTGCTGTAGCACTGTATTTCCTTGCCTCCCTAATGTCTAAGATAACTCTGTGATTAAATTCAGGTCAATGAAAGATGAGTAGAAATGTGTATTTGGAGAAGTCTTCTTAAAAGTTGGGGGAGGGTATACCCTTCCTCCTTTTTTTTTTTTTTTTTTTTTTTTTGAGACAGTCTCGCTCTGTCACCAGGCTGGAGTGCAATGGCTCAATCTTGGTTCACTGTAACCTCCACCTCCTGGGTTCAAGAGATTCTCCTGCCTCAGTCTCCTGAGTAGCTGGGACTACAGGTGTGTGCCACTATGCCCAGCCAATTTTTGTATTTTTAGTACAGGGTTTCACCATGCTGGCCAGGATCGTCTCCATCTCTTGACCTTGTGATCCGCCTGCCTCGGCCTCCCAAAGTGCTGGAATTACAGGCGTAAGCCACCGTGCCTGGCCCTTTTTGTTTTTTGAGACAGCATCTTGCTCTGTGGCCCAGGCTGGGCAGTCCTCCTGCTTCAGTGTCCCAAACAACTTGAACTATAGGTGTGTACTACCATCCCTGCTTTTAATTTTTTTTTTGTAGAGACAGGTCTTACTATGTTGCCCAGGCTGGTCTCAAACTCCTGAGCTCAAGCAATCCTCCTGCCTCAGCCTCCCAAAGTGCTGGGATTCCAAGCATGAGACACCATGACTGGCCCTTTCTGCTTCCTGCATCAAGAATGTCATGGCTGGAAGTGAACATGAGGGCAACACTGTAGGGATGACTAAGCTGTGAACTCAAAGGAGCCTGCCGTGTCAGTCCTGAATGGCCTGCTTCTGGATTTATGTGTGACAGAAGAAAATCCTATTTTGTTTATTTATTTATTTTCCTGTTACATGGCACCAAACTTAATCCTAACTGATTTGCCATTTTGGAAATGAGAAAACTAAGGTTAAGTACCTTGCCCGATGTTACAAAATTAGTAAGAGTGAAGAGATGACTTTCAGCCCATGAATTCTTACTCCAGAGCCCACCTTACCCTTACAGTATATTGCCTCATGCTACACAACTATAGGAAATGGATTTGTCATAGGGAAATAATACGTGTGTTCTGTTGACCAGTACTGGATGGGGGACTGGGGTATTCCCTTTATGAGACAGCCCTCTTTAGTTGAGGCAATTCTGAAGGTGGTTGGCTGATCACTGAGAGGTGTCTGCTGACAGCACTCCCAGCAGCTGGGGGAATATGTCACTCATTCCTGAAGAGGGATCTGGGTGGCACACCACAGCACCCACTACTCATGCATGACATCATACTCCCTTCCTATGCCTGTGGCTAAAATATAAATTGACTACAGTTTGCTTTATCAATAAGTCCGGATATATTTTTCTAATCTTTTAAAAAATGCACCAATCCAGGCATTGTTTGTTTCTGAGACGGAGTCTTGCTCTGTCACCCAGGTTGGCGTGCAGTGGCACTATCTCGGCTCACTGAAACCTCTGCCTCCTGGGTTCAAGCGATTCTCTTGCCTCAGCCTCCTGAGTAGCTGGGATAACAGGCGCCTGCCACCATGCCCAGCTGATTTTTGTATTTTTAGTAGAGACGGGGTTTCACCATGCTGACCTGGCTGGTCTCGAACTCCTGACCTCGTGATCCACCTGCCTTGGCCTCCCAAAGTGCTGGGATTACAGGTGTGAACCCCCGCGCCCGGCCAACATACAATGTTTTAAGGTTTAATTGGTGGGGAGGCGGGGCAGGCGTCCCAGCTACTCAGGAGGATGAGGTGGAAGGATCATTTGAGGCTGGGAGGTGGAGGTTGTGGTGAGCTGTGATCACACCAGTACACTCAAGCCTGGGTGACAGAGTGAGACCCTGTCTCATGAATAAATACATTAAATACTTATAAATATTTCGTTGGGGGGTAAGCATCTGTTATAGGGTAGCAGGTGCAGGAATTTTGTGTTTGGATGAAGTCATCTTTAAAGGCAAAAATCGGCCGGGCAAGGTGGCTCACGCCTGTAATCCCAGCACTTTGGGACGCCGAGGGCGGATCACGAGGTCAAGAGATTGAGACCATCCTGGCCAACATGGTGAATCCCCGTATCTACTAAAAATACAAAAATTAGCTGGGCGTGGGGGCACGCGCCCGTAGTCCCAGCTACTCAGGAGGCTGAAGCAGGAGAATCACTTGAGCCCAGGAGGTGGAGGGTGCAGTGAGCCGAGACTACACCACTGCACTCCAGCCTGGCGACAGAGCGAGACTTGTCTCAAAAATAAATAAATAAATAAATAAAGGCAAAAATTATGTCATTCACTTCTCCTACATAATCTTTCTGACCCCTTTTCTTAAGCCCACAACACAATTTCACATATATTGTCTTCAGTATATTTTGATCCATAAAAAGTTTGGCACGCTGGAATTGGGCAGAAAAATTGATTATTTTATAGTTTATTTCTCAATATTTAGGACATTTGGTAGGACTAGGTTAGAGAAGGTGGCAGCTCATAGAAATAAGAAATACATAGATAGGTAGGCAAGATTCCTTCTATTGCTAATGAAAAAAACCTAACTTAAACTAGCTTAAGAAAAAAAATTATGGCCAGGTGGGGTGGCTCAGCACTTTGGGAGGCTGAGGCGGGCGGATCACGAGGTCAAGAGATTGAGACCATCCTGGCCAACATGGTGAAACCCCGTTTCAACTAAAAATACAAAAAATTAGCCAGGCGTGGTGGTGGTCCCCTGTATGTAGTCCCAGCTACTCGGGAGGCTGAGACAGGAGAATGGCGTGAACCCGGGAGGCGGGGCTTGCAGTGAGCCAAGATCATGCCACTGCACTCCAGCCTGGGCGACAAGCGAGACTCCGTCTCAAAAAACAAAACAAAACAAAAAATACAAAAAATTAGCCGGGCATGGTGGCATGCGCCTGTAATCCCAGCTACTTGGGAGTCTGAGGCAGGAAAATTGCTTAAACCCAGGAGGCGGAGGTTGCAGTGAGATGAGATCATGCCACTGTACTCCAGCCTGGGTGAGAGTGAGACTCCGTCTCACAAAAAAAAAAAAAAAAAAAAAAAAAAAAAAAAAAAAAAAAAA
>NC_037674.1:20428687-20431078 GCF_003255815.1 Theropithecus gelada
TTTTTTTTTTTTTTTTTTTTTTTTTTTTTTTTTTTTTTCTGGAGACGGAGTCTCGCTCTGTCGCCCAGGCTGCAGTGCAGTGGCCGGATCTCGGCTCACTGCAAGCTCCGTCTCCCGGGTTCACGCCATTCTCCTGCCTCAGCCTCCCGAGTACTACAGGCGCCTGCCACCTCGCCCGGCTAGTTTTTTGTATTTTTTAGTAGATACAGGGTTTCACTGGGTTAGCCAGGATGGTCTCGATCTCCTGACCTCGTGATCCGCCCGTCTCGGCCTCCCAAAGTGCTGGGATTACAGGCTTGAGCCACTGCGCCCGGCCAATTTTTGTATTTTTAGTAGAGACAGGGTTTCAACATGTTGCCCAAGATGGTCTCGAACTCCTGACCTCAAGTGATCCACCCACCTTGGCCTTTCAAGGTGCTGGGATTACAGGTGTGAGCCACTGCACTGAGACACCCTTATCCATTCTTATGTGCTTTTAAAATATTTGTAATTATAGTTT
Organism: Theropithecus gelada; assembly: GCF_003255815.1. NCBI lineage: Eukaryota > Metazoa > Chordata > Mammalia > Primates > Cercopithecidae > Theropithecus > Theropithecus gelada. The sequence continues at coordinate 20,429,187 of NC_037674.1, forward strand.
TTCCAAAAAGACTTTTGTTTGGATTGGAATCTTTAAGACACGGTCTCACTTTTTCACTTAGGCTGCAGTGCATTGGCGTCATCATAGGTCACTGCAGCCTCAAGTTCCTGGTTTCAAGCTATCCTCCAACCTCAGCCTCCTGAGTAGCTGGGACCACAGGTGCACGCCATCACACCTAACTAATTATTTTATTTTTTTTGTAAAGAGAGAGTCTCGCTGTGTTGCCAAGGCTAGTCTCAAGCTCCTCTTCCCAAGTAGTCCTCCCACATCAGCCTCCCAAAGTGCTGGGATTACAGGTGTGAGTCACCATACCCAGCTCTTAAAACAAACTTTTCATGTGTATTTTTTATTTCTTATTATGAATATTTTGTATTTTTGAACAATGTACAAAAGTATAAAAAGAAAAATAAAATAAAATATATCATCACCTAGAAATACCCACTCTTACCATTTTGGTGAGTTTTCATCTATAAAAGTAAATATTTGTCTGGATTCCTGGTTATTTTCCTAGGACAGGTTCCTACAAAAGGAATTAGTAGAACAAACCTTTTAAGACTCTTGAGACATTTTGCCAAACTTCCTGAATACAAGATTGCTCATCTAATAATTTTCATCGCACATGGTTATATAATATTCCATTTCATTGTGTAGTTTACTTAATCATTCTCTGATTGTTGGACATCCAGACAATTATGGCTTCCTCGGGTTGCCAAGAGAATTACAAGAGAGAGCTATTAGGAAACCAGAGCTTGGGTCTGACACAGAGGAAATCTTCATTACTATTCCTTTGCCTACCCCCTGCTTCAATCACTCCAGGTAATGGACTTCCTGTCTCCCAGAGAACTCAGCCCTAAATGCCTCCTTTCCCCATCTGGGACCACTCCAGCACATTCCTCAAAGCTTATGCCTTCCGAAGATGTCAGCCTCTCCTGAATCCTGACGAGGTGAGGCTCTTGTTTTCCAGAACAACAGTGGGTGTTGTTTCCATGTCACACTGGGTGTTGGCAGATCCAAAGGTAAGAGGAATCCAGAGATGCCCTTTCCTTCAAAAGATGCCATCTGTAGGGTCTGGCTGTGGAAGAGGAATGTAGTCCAATCAGCAGGATGAGTACTCCAGCCCAGTGGTGAATGTGTACCCGGACCTTCTTTATCCTTCACGGTTAAGCTCAAAATCCTCCTCTTGCAAGGACCTTTTCTGAATTCCCTTTCTGAATCCATTCATCTTAGCATTTAATCAGTTGCTTATCACATAGTGTAATGTATTCCTGAACTATCCCATGAGAATGTGCGCTCTGTCTGGCACTTTACTAGGCAGGGGAAAAATGACAGTGAACTATAGGCAGAAGTCCTGCCCTCTACGGGGCTTACAGGATAGAAGGAAAGAGGAACATTGAGCAAGCATTGTGCTTGCCGGTGTGATGAGTTACTGTACTTTCTCCCCAGAGTTGGATTGGTTTTTGGCTCCTGGAGGGCAGGAAGTATGTTTTGCTTTTCTTCTGGACCCTGTGGGATCTAGTATGATCTGTGTGCACAGCAGTTGTTCAATAAATACCATCAGAACAATTAACAATGGAAAATATATTATGAAAATGCTGGCCGGGCGCGGTGGCTCAAGCCTGTAATCCCAGCACTTTGGGAGGCCGAGGCGGGTGGATCACAAGGTCAGGAGATCGAGACTATCCTGGCTAACATGGTGAAACCCCGTCTCTACTAAAAATACAAAAAACTAGCCGGGCGCCGTAGCGGGCGCCTTTAGTCCCAGCTACTCGGGAGGCTGAGGCGGGAGAATGGCGTGAACCCGGGGGGCGGAGCTTGCAGTGAGCCGAGATCGCGCCACTGCACTCTAGCCTGGGAGACACAGTGAGACTCCGTCTCAAAAAAAAAAAAAAAAA